>NW_026634374.1:181-39037 GCF_024868665.1 Triplophysa rosa
AGCCAGGCGCCAGCCGAGGTGCCGCACCGGGGAGCCGGCTGTCCTCGCGGGGGTCCAGACGGGGGACCCGACGCGGGCCGTAGCTGGGGCGATCCGCCTTCTTCGCCGACCGACCCGGCCCTTAGAGCCAATCCTTATCCCGAAGTTACAGATCTGACTTGCCGATTTCCCTTGCATGCCCTCTCTCTCCGGTCCGCGTCTCTGTTCCCGCCATCTCGTTTCCTCGTTACCTTTCCCTGAGTGTTTCATTACCCACACCTGCCCCTTGCTAATTATCCTTTGTCTGTCTCCCTATATAATACCCTCATGTGTCATTGTCCTGTGCTCGGTCATTGTATTCAGTTCGTCTTGTTGCTCGTCCAGTGTTTCCCAATATTGCCTGTTCCTGTTGTGCTGTTTCACCGTCAGTCTAGTAAGTGTCCAGTTTAGTTTATGTCTAGTGTTGTTATCTCAGTTTAGTCATAGTTAGTCATCGTCCTGTTATTTATCCTGTTTGTTCTGTGCTGCCCCATCGTGGGTCTTTGTTTTGTATTTAATAAATCTTGTTTTGTTAACCCCTTAATCCCCGCTGCCTGCAATTGGGTTCTTCCCCTGTATTTCATGACACCACACAGTACCACAGGAATATTACATACTGTACAACAAAAACCTGTGGTAAAGCGTCCCAAAAAACAACACAATACCACACAAGATTTGAGTGGAACTTTAGATGTTTTATTACAGGGAATACCACAGGATATTTTTGTAAGGGTACTACTGTATAGGTACTCAAGATTAATATGAGATTGGCAGAAACCGCCTGTGATCTTTAAGACACGAGATGAAAAATGTTTGATAAATGAAGCAAAGGCATTTCTACCTTCAGGCCATCGGAACTGCGAATCCCTTCATTCACAATGCCTTCGCGTCCTCTTCCTAGACATCTCTGTGTCACCTCATAAAGCTTAAAAAAACGTTCTTACAACAAGAAATACAAAAGGAACACATGAGATTTCTTGTTTCCATTATTGTTTCCTATAATGGAGAGGATTTCATCACATCCAATGTGATTCAACAGAAGGTATTTGTTTAATGTTTAAATGTAAAACAGCAGGACAATCATTGATAGAAATATTTCTTGAACAAGAAAATCAGGGCAGAAAGTCACACTGACAATTGATTTGATGAGAATAACACTTGACATATTAAGCACATATTAAAAAACAGGACTGGGTATTGCGACCAATTTTGGTGATTCAATTTCCATTGCAAGTAAGTTTGATTCAATATTTTCTTATGTATCCACATTTCACCTCTCCAACGCCACAGTATATTAATGAAATATACATTCACATGAACAATGGGCTCAGAAATGTATATTTAATTACTTTTTGCTTTTACTTCTAGTAACAAACATTACCTTTGCTTATACACAAAATGGGACAAGCAATATTTTTTAACCCAGTCCTATTAAATGATATAGTTCTGTGAAGCTGACAATTAAAAGCAGACCTGAACATAATGGCAGTATACTCACTATACTTCTCTAATTCAAAGAGAAACCATTGAGAGTATCTCAATGGAGCAGGGAAGAGCGGAGGATCATTTGGATCAAAGACGTCACGGGTTGATTTCATTATGATGAAGTTAGATGAAGCAGGCTGAGGATCAGCTGGTGCTTCAGAATCAGTTTGCTCGAGTCCAGATGGATCTTGCTGAGGATTAACTGGATCTCCGAGAGGTGTTTGCCCCAGATGACAACAATCAGGGGGAGAATCAGCTGGACCTTGTATGACCACCGGCTCAAAGACACGTCAGTATGGCTGTTCAAGAGGAGCCGACTCATTATCTGATGCGTCCGGGTCAGACTCGGAAGTAAAAGACACCACCTCATTGTTTTGGGAGCAAGAGAATATGCGCTTCATAGCCCGCCATTTTTTCTTCAAGCAGGAATGGACACCCTTCTTCTTCTTCTTCCCTTTTGTTTGTTGTTCTAAAAGATAACAACAGAAAGACAAACATAAAAAAGCTGATAGAAGTAAGGTGGTAAATTAGACTTCCATTACTACACTAAAACAATCAAAATTCTCTTTGAAATAACTCCAAATGCTTAAATGATAAACATGTCGCATAATTACTTCATTACTTACAGTACATGAACCTAAAACTGACGGACATTAATACATAATCCCTTAGAAAAGCATACTACAGCACCTAATAACTAAAACTAAATGCAATCATTTTAACTGAAAGTATTTTAAAACACAGAAAATCTTAAAATCAAGCGTGAGAACAAAACCAGAAACACCAAACAAAACATCCTTGATGACATTATCTGAACACATCTTTTCAAGTGTATCAGTACTGTCATGCACGAACCAGTGGGTGGGGCTAGAGAAGTAGTCGTTGATATTCTTCTGTGGAGGCGGCATTCAACCTATCAATGACCGGTGCATTCCAGGACCTGGCGTTTGCTGAGCCTGGTGTCAATAACAGTTGACATTTCAGTAACAAGGGCCTTTTCAGTTCTGACACTTACAGGATGTTCGCTTGAATACAATTACCTCTTATATAACAAAAACTCGGGTTAAAATTGAAGTCTTAATTCATGACACCTTTAAGATTATATTTTCACAGATGCTCTTTACAGTATGTAGGAAGATTTTATGTAGAGATCAGTATATCACAAAATGACTTGTTTTTCACAAACTGGGTCACGTATGATCACTGTTACATAGTTTTGACTGAAAATGAAAATGTTACGGTTAGTTGTACTGCATGGCTGTTGTGGAGTTGTATGTAACATTTGGTATTTAAGCCTGTTATTTACATAATAAGCCTGAGACAATGCAGCACAGAATAATCACAACACGGTACAGTATTTGTCTGTTGAACTCCTTATTTATATTAGTCTGTATATCAAGTCCTAACCATATACACATTTCTGCATAAAACTTTAAATGGTTGATGTCTTTATTTCACTCTATTGTACGCACATAGCTTATTTTATCTTTAACATGTATTGATTATTTCAGCCATTTTAATTACAAAATTAAATAGTTATTATTGCTATGGTAAGTTTACAGAATACGACTAAAACATTGTGAAAGTTTATGGTTGCTCATTTTACCATCTCACCATGTGTCATGATCCTGCCTCACCTTGTCATGCTTTTCTAGTTTGTTTTGTTTTGTGCGGAAGCACGTGGCCATTGTTTGTATGATGGCCATGTGCTCTCATGTCGTGTCTTGACCCCGCCTCCTCGTTTCCCCGTCTAGCTTCCCGC
This sequence comes from Triplophysa rosa, assembly GCF_024868665.1. Lineage (NCBI taxonomy): Eukaryota > Metazoa > Chordata > Actinopteri > Cypriniformes > Nemacheilidae > Triplophysa > Triplophysa rosa. The sequence goes on from NW_026634374.1 coordinate 3,447, forward strand.
CTTAATTATCCCTTCCACCTGCCTAGTGTAATTATCCAGTGTTAATTCCCCTATTTAATGCCCTTGTGTTTGCAGTCCTGTGCTGATTCGTTTTGCTATGTTTACATTATTACCTCGTGTCCAGAGGGCTGTTCCATAAAACAAGACTATGAAATAAGCCAGGCTTATTTTGGTAAATCAGACTTATTGTCCGGGGCAGGCTAACTGTCAGGCTAAGCCTTAGTTGTTGCTTAACTAGAGCTTTGTTAATGCTGATCTCGGGTATTTTTTTTGTTATTAACGGCTACCAGTCCAGAAATTAAAGAAAATTAACTTGAATGTAACAATGTATTAGACACAAGCAGATATTTAAAAAAAATATGCTACATGTGATTTGTTGATTTTAGGTTTTTTATTAATTACAGAAAATTGTATAACTATAGGGCACTCAACCCATGTGTCAGACTTAATCATCATGGCGTGTCCTTTCATTAATGAGGTGGTGAATGAGGGAGCTATTATTGTACGCAGGGAATTTCAGAGAGAGCGAACTTTCAGGGATAGGTCAGACGCGTTGACTTTTCCTGACAGCTACCTATACGAACGTTATAGGTTCTCTAGAGACAGGATAGTGTATGTTTGTCGATTATCGTCTTCGGTTTGCATATATTGCAAACCGAACACGCCGCAATAAAGCGCTCACAGTCCCGCAGACTGTGTGCATTGCACTTCGTTTTTTTGCCAGTGGAACATTTTTGTACTCAGTTGGAGATGCAGAGAATATCAGCAAAGCAGCGGTTTGGCGCTCTGTTCGAATTGTGTACCTGTCTTTAAAAAGACTACTAAAATGTGTTCATTGCCTTCCCTGGCCACAGAGCGATTGGTACCATTAAACAGGCTTTCTATGGAATCGCTGGCAAGTTGAAATAAATGAATAGAAAATAAATATATTTTTTGAAGCGGTAATGTTAAACATGACATTTTGAAGCCTAACACCTAACATTTGTAGCATTCCCAAATGTGATCGGTGCTCTGGACTGCACCCATGTACGTATAAAGCATCCTTTTGGTCCGCATGAAGCAGACTACGTTAATCGGAAATCATTACACAGCATCAATGTACAGGTACAGTCCCACCAAGAATATAATGCAAGTTACTATTGTAGGACAGAATATTCTATAGAAAAAGCAGGGCACCACACAGATTTTATTAAAGAGCAGGTTTCAAGGTTTTTGTAAGTGTCCTAATGTTGTATTAGAGTCCCCAACAACATGTTCAAATGCATCAAAGGTAAAAAAACGGTGCTATTTTCTTAAAATAAGCATTTAGTATCTATCCATTTCTCAAAGATCCCTAAACGATTCCTCCGAAGCTGTTCAAATGTTCCGCTTCTCTACGCTCCTCGCTACCACGAGTCCAGTGTGCTCCGATTGGCCAACTGGCACAATCAGTTGTGATAGGACTTTCTTCATACACTGCGTGTCAGAAACGAAACGCCCATTACCACAGTTCTTATCTCAGGAAGGTTTTTGTAAACAAAGACGCTGTGTGTAAAAATGGCATCAGTATTACCATATCACAAGTTTTTATCTTCATAAACTTATCTTCATAAACCATTCAGACTATTGTTTTCTGTTGATCTTTTTTCGTCATAGCTGTGGGAGAACAACAACGGCTCTATCCAAAAGTTGATCATTACTATACAGAGAGGAGTAACTGAGCAAGTTAGCGAGAGCTTCCAAAGATAATGCACACAACTTTACATAATAAAATGATATAGTGCTGAAGTCCGTTTTTAAAATAATGACAAGCAAACCGTTTTGTTTGAAGGGGATCGTGACCACAGCTAAACTTTGCACACTTGACAAAACCATAATGTGAGACACGTTAGCAAAGTGCTACTGTGACTGAACGATAAAGGGATACAGTTTGTACAATACTACGACATGTAGAAGGACAACAGTCTACAATAACCCCCACATTATTAGGTAAGAGTTGGATTATTAAAACTGTAACACTGTTAACTTATACATTGTTTACCTGGAAACCTACAGCTGTACTAAATATACAACACGGATTAGCACAATTACTTTAACGTCTATAGTAAGCACTCAATTTAACATGTACACATAACGTATTTATCATACTTACAGCTTCGGTTTCTGAGACGCTTGTTAGTCCAAATAAAGTTGATATTGACTTATCTTTCAGGGTCAAGCGGCTGGCAAATCCCAAGTTGAACTCGCCAAAATTTGAGAAGCAGTCGTCGGTAAAATGACTAGCACATTACACAAGGTTGGAATTGTACTGCAGTGGTATCGTGGAAAAAAAAATGTAACCACTGATCCTTCACATCGTCATCCTTTGGCAGCGAAAACAAAGTACATTTGCGTTCACAGCACAAAACACAGCGTCCCCTCGACATGTTGTTTACGCAACACTACCTGAAGTGCTAGTGGGCAGGTCAGAGTGTTCCTGTTTCGCGGGAAGGCGGGGATTGTGCTGATGCGTTACACTGTGATGTATCGATGTTACACTCAAAAGATTCGAAAGCCTAACGATTTGTTTGGGCGGTTCGGAGTCGACTCCTTACTTTGGAAGCCAATATCTTAATTTATCATGGACTTTTTGGAATAACAACTTTGCAGATCGTCAAAATAGAAGGAAAGCTACGTTACACACTGAAATGCCGGTAATTTTATGAGATTCATGAAACCTGCTCTTTAAAGAATTTGGTGGGTTCTTATCAGAACTAGTACTGGCCGCAGATAGAGTCCTTGTCGTTGGTGACTTTAACATCCATGTACAACAAAACAGATGCCTTAGGAATTGCTTTCAAAGACACTCTTAACTCCATGGGTGTTAGTCAACATGTGTCAGGACCCACTCACCTTCGTAATCATACTTTAGATTTAATACTGTTTTACGGTATAAATGTGGACGGCGTTAAAATCCTTCGGAAGAGTAAAGACATTTCGGATCATTATCTGGTATTATGTTTGCTTCACTGGCCTACGGCTGCAAATCAAACTCATTGTTACAAATATGGTAGAACAATAACTTCAACTACCAAAGATGCGTTTCTCCATAATCTGCCCGAATTGTCTCAAATCGCTAGTGTGAGAAATAACGTTGAAGATCTTGACATTACCACTGAAAATTTTAATTCCACCTTCTCAGTAAAGCTAGACACAGTTGCTCCTCTACGTTTAAAGAAGATTAAAAATGGCAGTCCCACACCGTGGTATAAAGAACACACTCAGGCTCTAAAGAAAGCGGCCCGAAAAATGGAGCGCAACTTTAAGAAAACTAAATTAGAAGTATTTCGTACAACATGGAAGGATAGTATTATAAAATACAGGAAAGCCCCAAAAACTTCTAGAGCCGCCTACTTTTCATCACTAATAGAAGAAAACCAGCACAACCCTAGGTTTTTATTTAACACAGTGGCTAATTTTGAAATTCAAAATTACAAAAAGTAAAATGTAAGATTTAAGTTGAGAGAGCCCTCTGAAATGAGCAATAAAATGCTGATCAAAATCAGTCTAGATGCCAGCAGTGTGCAAAGCTACATATAATAAGAATATAATCTTTTTGTATAGGCCTGTGTCCTTACCTTGTGTAAGTTTCAAATATAAGAATCATGTTAGCAATAAAAGAGGGAATAATGTCTCTAAATGTGCTTCAAAGCATAATTCCATAACTTCATAATGTGCTTTAAAGCATCTTCAAAGCTATATTAGGGTACAGGCCTCCCATTTCTTGACACTTTTTTCTTGAAAGCCTGCTTTTGACATATTTATCTAAATTAATCTTTATTTATTAATGTCTACTTTTATGTATGACTGCATTTCCAGTTTTTATTTTTTGTCAAAACTAAGATTTGGCATGCAAATGAAAATTTTGTCAGCGCTTAATAGCGTATCAGTTTATTGACACTGTTAAGGCTCATTCATTTTTAATAAATGGGAAAAAACTTGCGTTTAGGTTTCACTGGGTATTTAAGGACATTGTAATAGTCACGCTTTAAGAACCATTTAAATTAGTTTCAGTGTCTTTCATACAGTATGCCTTAGTTTCTTAGCTGTAAAAAACTGTACGAAATTTGCCATTCTGGCATTGTGAACACTTTTCACAGCCAATGTTAAAGTCATTGAAGCTGTTATTTGACCGCGTAGCTCAGTCAAATGTTTACGATCTCTGATAACCGAACACTACTCCAGCGGCTCTTACACTTATTAAAAGTTATTAAAAGCACTCGGAATAGTGACATCATGTACCCGGGAAGTAGAGGGCTGTAGTCCGATTCCAGCCGTTCTCTGTAGTCCTTAAAAAGGCGAATTATGTTAAAGACAATATCTCGCTTGGCACTGAACTTTGAGCTTTATCATTTTGCAGGTATTGTTTATGCTCTAACAGCAACATTACACACTAACTAAAGATTGAAAAATGGGATCGCGGGGAATGAGACCTTTAAGACGAAATGAGATGATCCGTATAACTTGTACATCATTGCTGTCATGGCTCTGCTTCCTTAGTCATGTTTTTCTTGGTCCTGTAGCAGAGCCATGACAAAGTCTTTGGTTATGTGTGGAGAGAAACATATTATTGTCCTTTTGACAATAATATACGTTCTCTCCAGTGTCTCGTCATTGGCCCCGCTCCTCTCGTTTCCTTGTTACCTTTCCCTGAGTGTTTAATGTCCCACACCTGCCCCATGTAATTATCCCTCGTTTGTCTTCCCTTTAAATACCCTCTTGTTTCTTTGTCTTGTGTTCGTGGATTACGTGTGTATGCTGGTGTTCTGTTTGCTTTCCCAGTCATGTGCCTTTTTGACCATGTTTGCTGTGTAGCCTGTTGTCCCCGTAAGTGTTTATACGTAGTGTCTCGTTTTTGATTTAGTTCAGTTTTTGCCCTCTTATGGGAAGTGTTTTGTTTTGATTTCTTGTTCTGTTTCCGTGTCCTAGCTTATTGTTCTGTTTTGCACCCCATCGTGGGTTTTTGTTTAGTCTTTTGTATTTATTATTAAAGTCTTGTTTGTTAACCCCGTCATTGCTTGCCTGCGCTTGGGTTCTTGCACGCCAGTCGTGACAATTGCTGTCGCACACACCATGAACACAACGGCATTCAATCCTAAAATTTTAAGTCAAGACTTTCTTCACAAAAGCTCTGTATGAATGGAGACTTCAAAGCGGCAGTGGCCATTGGACAAGTCACGTCTACAACGCACATCGGATGCGTTTTCGATCAGGTTCCAAGTTTACTGCTGACACAGGATGGGCCACATTTAACTTTATTTTTATTGTGTTCGAGTTAAAAACGTCTGGCTATAAATCGTTAATCAATGAATAGGTTGGTTTGTGGCTGGGTGCAGCAGAAAGGAAACATATGGTTAATGTCCGACTGCGTTGCTTTTTCAAGCATTAGTAAGTTGCAGATCTGTTTTGTAAATGAATAAATGGACAAAAATGATCAATGTTAAACTTAAACTATAGATTTATGCTGGGGCATGACAGAGTGCCGTTCTATATAATACCAGTAGCCGCTGCTGTGGAGCTGAGCAAGGGCTCAGACCCGGACATGTAATGTATATTGAAATATTGAAAATGTGTTTAAAAATTATATAATCTTTACCGAAATTAATTCTACTGCGACATATATTGTTATTGGATTATTGTCTAGCCCCAATGACAAGTACTAATTACAGATTTTGTTGAGTTTTTGTTTTTATTTCTAGGTTGGTGCAATTGAGGTTCGAGTTGTTGACGTGGATCTTGCAACTCACATGTTGGACGTTAAAGGTTTCTCTGTGGAAATGCAGAAATGCCAAGTGCCAAGCAAATTGTGATTCTTGTGCGTGGGAAGACTTATCTTATTTGCAACGTGAACACAAGGGAGTTTGATAATTGTCTGTTCCTGACAGGTACACCTTACACAGAAATACAAGAGGTGGCAGGAATTTCTGGACCAAGTCCACATGGTGAGCATGTGGCACAAGAGTGGTGACAACAGTCATTGGTGAGATCAGTGTCTCAGAGGTGTTCAAAATGCCAGGTTTGGCAGCTTCAGTTTAATGCATACATCAAAAATCTGTAAACTACAAAAATAATACAATACAAAAATCTGAAAACTATCAGCCTGTTGCATAAGGAAGATTATGTGTGGTAGGTGATTTTGGGGAACTTGACCTTAATGTGTCAAACTCTGTGTTGAAGAGGTACTTGGAGACTGAGAGTCTTCTTAATTTGCTTGTAGAGCATCAGAATGTGGAGGAGCATTTGCTGAGCATGGGACGGTGTAAACTGAAAATTCAAAATGATGTACTTGTTGGGATTGAGAAAATGGTGGTTGAGGAAGTTGCTACATCAGTGAATGTTTACTCAGTTGAGGAAGGTGCCACATTAGTCAATGTTGTAAGGGAATTGGGGAAGGTGCCACATCAATGAATGCCGAGTCAGTTGAATTTTGGACAGTGAATTTCTCCTAGTGTTTAAGGTATCGGATGACAATCATCGATTAATTTGCCCTTTCCCTTCTTGAAGGTNTTGGTCCTGTAGCAGAGCCATGACAAAGTCTTTGGTTATGTGTGGAGAGAAACATATTATTGTCCTTTTGACAATAATATACGTTCTCTCCAGTGTCTCGTCATTGGCCCCGCTCCTCTCGTTTCCTTGTTACCTTTCCCTGAGTGTTTAATGTCCCACACCTGCCCCATGTAATTATCCCTCGTTTGTCTTCCCTTTAAATACCCTCTTGTTTCTTTGTCTTGTGTTCGTGGATTACGTGTGTATGCTGGTGTTCTGTTTGCTTTCCCAGTCATGTGCCTTTTTGACCATGTTTGCTGTGTAGCCTGTTGTCCCCGTAAGTGTTTATACGTAGTGTCTCGTTTTTGATTTAGTTCAGTTTTTGCCCTCTTATGGGAAGTGTTTTGTTTTGATTTCTTGTTCTGTTTACGTGTCCTAGCTTATTGTTCTGTTTTGCACCCCATCGTGGGTTTTTGTTTAGTCTTTTGTATTTATTATTAAAGTCTTGTTTGTTAACCCCGTCATTGCTTGCCTGCGCTTGGGTTCTTGCACGCCAGTCGTGACAATTGCTGTCGCACACACCATGAACACAACGGCATTCAATCCTAAAATTTTAAGTCAAGACTTTCTTCACAAAAGCTCTGTATGAATGGAGACTTCAAAGCGGCAGTGGCCATTGGACAAGTCAAGTCTACAACGCACATCGGATGCGTTTTCGATCAGGTTCCAAGTTTACTGCTGACACAGGATGGGCCACATTTAACTTTATTTTTATTGTGTTCGAGTTAAAAACGTCTGGCTATAAATCGTTAATCAATGAATAGGTTGGTTTGTGGCTGGGTGCAGCAGAAAGGAAACATATGGTTAATGTCCGACTGCGTTGCTTTTTCAAGCATTAGTAAGTTGCAGATCTGTTTTGTAAATGAATAAATGGACAAAAATGATCAATGTTAAACTTAAACTATAGATTTATGCTGGGGCATGACAGAGTGCCGTTCTATATAATACCAGTAGCCGCTGCTGTGGAGCTGAGCAAGGGCTCAGACCCGGACATGTAATGTATATTGAAATATTGAAAATGTGTTTAAAAATTATATAATCTTTACCGAAATTAATTCTACTGCGACATATATTGTTATTGGATTATTGTCTAGCCCCAATGACAAGTACTAATTACAGATTTTGTTGAGTTTTTGTTTTTATTTCTAGGTTGGTGCAATTGAGGTTCGAGTTGTTGACGTGGATCTTGCAACTCACATGTTGGACGTTAAAGGTTTCTCTGTGGAAATGCAGAAATGCCAAGTGCCAAGCAAATTGTGATTCTTGTGCGTGGGAAGACTTATCTTATTTGCAACGTGAACACAAGGGAGTTTGATAATTGTCTGTTCCTGACAGGTACACCTTACACAGAAATACAAGAGGTGGCAGGAATTTCTGGACCAAGTCCACATGGTGAGCATGTGGCACAAGAGTGGTGACAACAGTCATTGGTGAGATCAGTGTCTCAGAGGTGTTCAAAATGCCAGGTTTGGCAGCTTCAGTTTAATGCATACATCAAAAATCTGTAAACTACAAAAATAATACAATACAAAAATCTGAAAACTATCAGCCTGTTGCATAAGGAAGATTATGTGTGGTAGGTGATTTTGGGGAACTTGACCTTAATGTGTCAAACTCTGTGTTGAAGAGGTACTTGGAGACTGAGAGTCTTCTTAATTTGCTTGTAGAGCATCAGAATGTGGAGGAGCATTTGCTGAGCATGGGACGGTGTAAACTGAAAATTCAAAATGATGTACTTGTTGGGATTGAGAAAATGGTGGTTGAGGAAGTTGCTACATCAGTGAATGTTTACTCAGTTGAGGAAGGTGCCACATTAGTCAATGTTGTAAGGGAATTGGGGAAGGTGCCACATCAATGAATGCCGAGTCAGTTGAATTTTGGACAGTGAATTTCTCCTAGTGTTTAAGGTATCGGATGACAATCATCGATTAATTTGCCCTTTCCCTTCTTGAAGGTCTACGGTGACACTCAACATAATACAAGATTCTAGACAAAATCCTGTCTGTAAGTTGTTTTTCTCGCAGTTCCTGTTCTGAATATGCTGGCCACTTGTCCTGACCTATGGAAATAATCTGAAGCAAGTGATCAAGGACAGACATTGCTCGAGTCCTGGCACCAATGTCCCACTCAACCTGTGAATGCAATATAGCCGAAACATCTGCACTTGGGATTGTCAGAGAGTTTTGTCGGATGTTATTATCACAAGTCTGACCTAAATCAAGGACATTTTGCCTTCTGTCTGAATCGCAAGAGCTTCTGAAGAGATCCTACACTGAACCTGTAGACAATCCTTTGAAATCAGCCAGGAGTGTTCCATATGGTTCATTGAGCAGTCTCTGCTTGACATCAGGTTTGACAAATGGAACCCGGCTGAGGGCATCAGCGACAGTATTTTGGGGGCCAGGCACATACTTTATGTCGAAATTGTAGCTAGCCAGTTTAGACACTCAACGTTGTTCACAGAAATCCAATTTGGGTTTTGTTAGTATATGGGCCAATGGATTGTTGTTAGTCAAGACAGTGAATTCATGTCCTCTGAGCCAATGACTAAATTTGTCGCATATTGACCATTTCATAGCCAAAAATTCCAAACGATGTGCTGGGTAGTTTTGCTGCGATCGAGAAAGGGACTTACTGGTGAAAGCTACAGGCCTGGCTTTTGTCACCCCTTCCGGAATATGTGAAAGCACTGCCCCAATACCATCTAAGGAGGCATCCGTTGCCAATATGAAAGGTCGGTTAAAGTCTGGATGGGCTAGGACAACACTCTCGACCAACAATGTTTTCAGCCTTTCGACAGCCAGATCCTGTGCTTGAAGCCTTTCAAACACGATCAAGAGCAGTTTTCTCGTTTGGACCAAAGACAATTAAATCATTCAGATAACATAGCAAAATTAGGAAATTTTCATCCCCAAATATGCTGATCATCATTCGCATGAAGCTGCCAGGACTGTTGCAAAGGCCTTGAAGTAAACAATTGTACTCGAAAAGACCCATTGGAGTAGTGAAAGCGGTGAACTTGCGATCCTCTTCATGCAGAGGCATGTTGTAGAATCCGGATGTCAAGTCCATTGTGCTGAACAGGGCATTTCCACCAAGTGCTGCCAAACAATCCACCTGATGCGGAAGAGGGTGTGCATCCTTCGGTGTTCTTCTGTTCAACCAGCGGAAATCAGTACATAAACGCAAGTCGCCATTCTTCTTCTAGACCAAAAAGATAGGAGACGCATACTCGCTGGTAGATCGCCTGATAATCTCGTTCTCCACCATTTCGGGTCTCAGTTTTTGATACTGACTGGGTGCCACTCGTCTGAATGGAAGCCTGAATGGTCTGGTATCTGAGAGGTGTATTCTATGCACAAAGTCTTTAGCTTCTCCACAGTCAAGATGATGACGAGAAAAGATGTCTTTGTAACTCAGAATCAGGTTCTCCAGCCGTTGCTTGGCTGCATCAGAGATATCACATGAACTAATGTTGAGATCTTCCAGACCAACTGACTTTAGTGACACGCAGGTGACACATCAGCCACATCATCAGACAAACGTTCGGGACATCTTACCAGGAATGGATCGACTGGATTAGCATGATCAAAATCTTCAAGTGCAAGACACGGATAGAGGTCTGCAATCTTCGCATTTCGTCGCAACAACACTGGACTGCCTGATGTGTTGATAAGCTTCAATGGGACCCGGCCATCTCCCCACATAGATGTGACTAGTCTGGCTACCATTACACCTCTGAGAATAGAGTGAGAAGATGTGGGCTCTGTCATGACTGCACTTCCTGGGGACACAACTGCAGATTTGGGCAATTTTCCCCACACCAAATATTCACAACCTGGCTCAAGCTAAACTGCCGAGTTGCATTTTACTGTTCCAATCATTTCTGGTATCTCCTCTCCTCTCCAGCGGGTCAGCCCAGCGAGCATTGACAAGAATTGCTCACACTCAGGGTCCGCTGGGGTTGGATTTGGCACTGCCTGCCAAAATCCATCGCTGAGTTTGAGATATCGGAGAATGTGTTTTATAACATTAGTCCCAAGTATCAACTTTCCAGGAATTACCCCAGGGTAGGTACCGTCATCTTTATGCCATAGACTTCCATGGTAAGACTGAAAGATGATTTCGGCTTCACTCGCAGCCCACCACAACCGACAAGGACAACATCGGTGTCAAATGCCGTAGATTCGTCCACTGCACCAGCAGATGTTGTGGAAAAATAGTCTTGTAGTTCAAAAAATCCCTCAGACAAAGAAGGTCCGGGTGTCAAGGAGTTAACTTTATTTGCTCGAGTCAAACAAAGTGAGATGTTCCAAGTCATCTAAAAACCAAGTGTTTTCAGTCTACAGTTATAGTGAAACTTCTGAAAGGTGGTCCTTTCTAAAAACCAATCAGGTAGATTCCCGTTATCTCTTATTTTTATTAACCAATTGTTATTTTCTACCACCAATATATCCCAGGCAACAAGGTGCGTATTTATTCATGGTAGGCTGGCTATTACCTATTTTTTTAAATATATTTTTATATATCCTCGCCCACCACAATTATGTCATGGTCATCATGACCTGTTTCCTTTTCTTCACCTCATTCTCTTGTCTTTATCTGTGGCAAAACTGTGGCCTTGCTCAATGTAGATTGTAGTCATAGTAACGGGGCGGAACATGCCCAGATTTGGTCATACTGTAGGGTTGGGGCCGGTAAAAGTCCCCAGATTTCATAAACACTGCCAGACATCAAAAACACAGCTGTGCAGGGTGCTTTTCAGAATCTCATACAAATGTGTTTAAAACGAAGAGCAATACATAGTGAATAATGATCAAAAACATAAAGACATATCATGAAATTCCTCCATACAGATCTAAGTTTTAACTTGGCAGACTCATTAATGGTACAGGCCATCGAACCATTGTCCATCATAGCACTCAGTGTCACAGATTCCCCTATTCTCGCAGGCGTATAGAAAAGGCTGGCACACCCACCAACAACATGATTGTTCTGATAAATGACCTCTGATTGACCACAATCTTCTTTGACTGAAAGATATGTTTCCTCGGATTCACAAATTTCTATGGTTTGGGAGTTACATTAGGGACCCGCACTGCCTCCCTCCGAATACGGGTCTACTAGTTTTCCTCATGTTGTGTCTGGGCAGAGAAGTGTTTTGGACATTCCTTTTTGGTGTGTCCTGGAGAGAGACATGCAAAGCACAATTTATCCATCATGCAGTGTGTTATTGTTAGGGTTGGGAATCGAAATTCGATTCCAATTCTGGAATCGGATTAATAAGAAAGGAATCGGATCCTTTAAAAAAAACAATTTCGATTCCAATTAACGATTCCGGATCACACGGTCACATAATTTTCACATCATCTGTCAAGACCTGAGTCACCTGACCTGACATAGCCATCTGCGAGGACCTTCCGCTCGAATATTAAAAGTGGAAAGCGCACTAAAGTGTGGCTGCATTTTGCGAAATCACAAAAAGACAAAGCTAAGTGTAATTATTGTGACAAACTAGTATGTTGCAAGACGGGTGTCACCATATGGCAAAGCATCTGCGGTGGGTTCAGCGTATCGAATTACAAGGATGCACCGTGTTTGATGCGTTGTGCATCCCGAGTGCCCACACTTCATTAGCCGCCGATGACACTAGTGCGGGGACAACGCCGGATCTATGCGCACATCAATGTTACGTCATTTTTTTGCGCTATAAAATCATCCTATCGGTTTATTTTATACTGCTACGGGAATCTGATAGTGTATTTCCGTTGTTAAATCATTCCGGATATTCATTTCATACTGGTAGTACAATATGATAGGGTATTTCGCAGTAAGTTAATCTTACATGTTTATTTTATATGCTGGTAGGACTATCTGACAGGGTATTTACGCTGTACACTTATTTTATGTGTTTATTTTAAGCTGGTAGGTGTCATGGTCCTGCCTTATTGTTCATGATTTTCTAGTCTTGTGGCAGGATCGTGACAGATCCCTTGTGTTTAGTGTGAGAAAGTCATGGTTTGTTTATCATTGATATCCCATGTGCTTTCTTGTGTCTCGTCATTGGCCCCACCCCTCTCGTTTCCCGTATTGCCTTCCTGCCGTGTCTCATGTTTTTCACCTGCCCCTCGTTATCTTCCTTTGTCTGTCTCCCTATATAATACCCTCGTGTTCATTGTCTTGTGTGCGATCGTTGTTCTTGTACCTCTGTACATGCTATCTTGTTCCTTGTGGATTACTCCACCAAAGTCAAGTCAAGTCTTAGTAAGTGTTTAGTCTAGTGTTAGTTTTTTATAGTTTTGTCAAGTGTTGTATTTAGTCTTGTTAGTTTAATGTAGTCAGTTTATGTTCCTGTCTTTGCTTGTTATCGTGTCTTGTTTTCCCCATCGTGGGTTTTTGTTTTGTTCATTTGTTTATTAAAAGTCTTGTTTAACCCCTTCATCCCTGCTGCCTGCAATTGGGTTCTTCCGCAACGCAAACCGTGACAGATAGGACTATCTGACAGGGTATTTTGCATTGTAAAATCATCCTAACTGTTTATTTTGTCGATGTGTTTTAGATTATATTAAGTTTTGCCCTGCAGGGTTGGACAATTCGACAGAACACCGGCACATGATGCAACACGTGAGTCCCCCTTCTCCCTCGCTTCGAAAGGAAGGCTCACACAGGACACTTTTTGTGTGTTCAGCTGTAACTAATGGCACAAAATAAATATTTTTGATCTTGCTTGACTTTTATTACTTTTTCACCGCTTTGAAATCGAAACTAAGAATCGTTAGGAATCGGAATCGATAAATTTGAAACTATGCCCAACCCTAGTTACTGTGGTGTTTGTTGTCATTACATACCTGACATACATTTCTGACAAAACTGTGCTGCTGTTATTGTGTAATTTCTGAGCACATATAAACACAAACAGGATATATTTTACATGTATTGAGCACTGTTATTCACCACAGTTATAAATGCACTTGATAAAATACCTAAAAAGTATGAAGAAGTATTCATAGGAACATTAGTATATAGATGGGTTGATCTGAAATCACATTTAATAAGAATGATTACATATAAGTAGGTTTATGATGATGATTTGATTATTTGAAGATGAATTGATGATTTAATGACACAATCTGTATACCTGTAACCAATGATTGTTCATATAAATGCACTTAATGTCACTTTAAGCATGTTTAAAGCACATTTGAGCACAATGTAACAAGGTAAAATCCAGTGATGTTTTTAGAGGCCTAAAGTTTGAAGCCTGTTGTGCTCTCTCTGAAACCTGGGGATTTTCCACTGTTTAAAAGTAACCATGATTACGCACATATGCCAAGGTGTGTTTGGTGGTCTCATATGGAGACCATGGCTTGTTTGGTGGTCTCGTGTGGTAACCATTGTATGCAAATTATTTTAAATTGCCATTTAAAAGGCTATGTTCCTAATAAAATGTCACATCCACTTACTCCACAGAAGTTCTCCCAGTTAGGGCTGCAACAAACGACTATTTTGATAGTCGATTATTAGACTGATTAATCGACTAATCGTCTATTATGTCAATGACTCATCGGTAAGTTTTTAATGATTATTCAGCTTTTGCAATTAGTTAAAACATTGAGTTATACATAATTTACGTAATGAATAAAATAAATTCAGCTTATGAAATTTGTTTTAATGAACTTGAACCAATTGGTTACTCTCTTTAAGTTTGCTGATTCTGTCCAACTCGAATCACACAAATACTCTCTGCAAACTTTAAATACAAATAAAAATAAATAAATAAATCAGGTACATTACAGACTAAATTTTTTTTTTAATGTAAACAAATCTCTTGACAGAAGCAGAAGCATAAAGCAGCATTTCTATGACAACAGTTCAGTTTAATGAAAAAGAGCAAGTAACAGAAGAAAAAAAAGCACTGTCTTTTTTTGGATTGTCAAATAAGTGCCGAGTTAAAGTGGAGAAAGGTCAGCATGTCAACGTGTTCACTTGACAAGCTTGCTCTTTTTTTGTGAGCAAATGTTTCCTGCAGCAGAGAAGATCCGTTCAGCTGGAGTGGATGTAGCAGGAATGCATAGAAAAGATCTTGCAAGCTTTGACATGCTAGGAAAACGTCCCTCATTTTCCTTCCACCATCCTAGAGGATCTTCTTGTTTGGGTATTTGTGATTCTGAGAAGTACATTTGTACTTCCTTTCTCACCATCTGAATCTTTTGGTCCTCATGTGACTCCTCTTCTTCACTGAGGCTGTCTGTGTCAGACTGGAGAAGGTTTTCTAGCACTGACTCTCCCTCTCTCCTTGGAACAATGACACCCTGATGCTGCCCTTCTTCTGTGGGTTTCCAGGACTCTTTTTCGGATCTCATTGCAAGGACTTCAACGGTGCTTTGAACCTCTATTCTCTGTTCAGCAGGCATAAACTTGAGCTTTCGAAATCTTGGATCTAGGGCTGCAGACAGAAGAACTTTGTTGTCTTTCTCTTTGAAGAAAGTGCCGAAACTCCCCCACCTCTCTGTTAACTCTTTAGAAGCTTTGGTTAAAAAGGCTTGTCCAGGTGCCGTTTCAAATCTAAGGGACTGCTGCACAGACCTCTGTAGCCCTTTTGCAAGTTGAGGAAGGCATGATAGTGTTGCATACTCTTGTCCACTAAGAAACTCAGTGGCACATTGAAAAGGCTGCAGGCCCTGGGTCAGCGCTTCAAGCAGTGACCACTGATCAGGCTTCAAATCAAAGTAATGTTTGCCTCTTGGTGTCACTTCAGGATCAGAAAGTGTGGCCGTAATGGGCCAGCGCTGCTCCAGCAGCCTCTCCACCATGAAATAGGTGCTATTCCATCGGGTACTAACGTCTTGTATGAGCTTATGCTCTGGTGTGTTCATCTGGTGCTGCTTTTCTTTCAGCTTAGTATTAGCCAGCTCACTTCTTTTAAAATGTTCCACCAGAGTCCTTGCAGCTCCCAACGCTTTGCTGATGCTGGTGTCTTTCAGAGAACTGTTGACAATAAGTTGAAGTGTATGTCCAGCACAGCGGACAGAGACCCCATTATGTTTCTCTGCCAGCAATTTCATTGCAGCCACAATATTTGATCCATTATCATGAACGACTGCTTTGATGATGTCAACGGAAATGTTGAATTTTGCGACAACCTCTTCCAGCCATGTTGCTATATTGGCACCAGTATGTCGTTCATCAAGAGGCATTGTTGCCAGTGTGAGAATCTTCATTTTCCAGTCCTCAGTGATAAAGTGACGTGTGACACCAAGGTATGCTTCTGTTGCAAGGCTAGTCCAAATGTCAGCTGTCAGTGCAATGAAACTTCTTCCTTCCTGAATAGTTTCCTTAACCTTTCAAAAGATATCAGACGATTTTAGTTGAAATATTTTTTTTAATTTTCTTAATTTTAACTCTCTTAATGGTTAATCTGTTGTACAGTCATCTTTACTGTGTGTTTAGTTTAAAAACTAGATTGGGTAACACTTAACAGGGTTTCATTTGTTAACATTAGTTATTGTATTAATTAACATGAACTAACTGTGAGCAGTACATTTGTAACAGTATTTATTCATTTTTGTTAACAAATAAAAATACAGTTCATAGTTTGATCATGTTAGATCACAATGTTTAAATTGTTAACAAATGTATTAGTAAATGTTGAAATTAACCTTAACAAAGATTAATAAATACTGCAGAATACAATTAATTATTCATTCATGTTAACTAATGAAACGTATTGTAAAGTGTTAACATAGATTGTTCCCAAACATGTATTTGCAATTCTACATTAGGTGTATGTTTAACTTTTGACAGGTTTTTTCATATTTTTGTTCCATTAAGCTTGTAATGTATGTTCTTGATGGGAGGATATATCCAGGGTGGAATGTAGAAACCATTTCCTGAAAGCCTGCTCCATCAACCATGGAGAGAGGTCTCATGTCTTTAACAATCATGTTCAGAATTGACTCTGTAAGAGCCGCGGCTTGCTGAGGAGTACAAGAATTCCTCCTCAAAAGAAAGTCATCAATAGGCCCACTGCTTTTCTTAGAACTGAAACGAAAAAGGTGCATTTACTTCAGGACACATAGAATGGTAAAATATTTATTTGCAAACAATTATTAAAAAAATAAAATTATTTAAAAATAATAATTTTACACTACAAATGAAATGACAAGAAGAGAAATTCAGATATTATATAATTCTTCCTAATATCTCCTTTTGTAAGTTGTCATTAATATGGAACAAAATAAAGGACTCCTATCACTTAACGTCCCTCTCTTATAATCATTTTCCTCTCATGTAATACCTAATAGTGTTATAATAATCAAAACAGGCTTGACTCCTAAGCTCGATCAAAGCTTTATACTTTGCAAAACAAATAATAACATTACTGTAATTATATGAAAGTGAAAGTGAAGTGAAAGTGACCTATTAGTCAGATATGGTGACCCATACCCAAAATATGACCTCTGCATTTAACCCATCCAGAGAGTAGTGAACACACGCACAGCAAGTAGTGAACACACGTACACCCAGGGTGTACATCACTGCAGCGCCCGGGGAGCAAGTAGGGGTAAGGTGCCATGCTCAAGGGCACCTCAGTCGTTACCCGCCAGCCCTGAGAATTGAACCGGCAACCTTCTGGTCACAATTCCGACTCTCTACCCGTTAGACCACGACTGCAGTTAGTTAGTTAGTTAGTTAGTTAGTTAGTTAGCTCTAGATGGAGAACACTCACCTCTCTCCTGCTCCAGGATGTTTCCTTTTTAAATGCTCCAGCATGCAAGTTATGCTGCCGTGAAAGGCAAGTTCCGCCTTGCATGCATTGCACACAACCGCATTTTTTGTTTTCAATTTGGTAAAGCTTTCCCACACTTTACTTGTTCGCATTCGTTTGTATTCCGCCATAATTCTCTCTGTGTGTCATTCTACTGCGATAGCATTCGGGAAGGCTGCATTACACTCTAGCGCTACAGTGCCGTAGCGGTCAAATTGTGATATTGCAGGCCCTTAAATTAAGTCACGTAATCAAACGACTACTCGACAACAAGAATATTTGTCGACAATTTTTTATTGTCGACAACGTCAACTAATCGTTTCAGCCCTACTCCCAGTAAAAAGCTACTACTACTCCCAGCTTATTTCACTGTATCTATATAATGTATTATGTCTTATACATATATAATACATAGATATCATTATGGATATGTATCCATATCCGAGACTGTGGTTCTTTGTTTGGAAGTTTGTGCCCATTTTTTAAATATATTTTTATTAATTTTTAAGAAACTTTTTGTTAAAGTGTGGTTTTATCACAGGGTCTATTGTAATGAATCAACTCAATATCCACCTCCATCACCTCGATTCTACACATAAAGGACTACACCTGTTACATCTGGTAAGTAGTCATCCAACACACACAAAGGGGATCACCCACCCAGGTAAGTATACGTAAGGGTCCATGATGGGAGGAGAAAAGCAAGCTACGAGAGAGGTTAGAGCCAGGGGGAAGGAGAGTATCTGTCTATTTTGTTTACCAGGTAAGTATTTGTTTTAAATTGAGTTGTTATGTCTTATAAATTGTTGTTTCTAGGTTCCAAATAGGTTTCTGTTTCTCCGGGGTCAGAGGTTCTTCTATCTCATTCAGGGTTCTGAAGGCTGCCTAAATGAATCTCTCCAGGGTCTCAGTTTCAGGTGAGTAAAGACTACGTGTAAATCAGGTGCGGTATGAGATAGTTGAGAATCAGCCTGCTATGCCTGCGGTGTTATTGTGAATTCTAATGTCTTGGGTCATTTCTTCTCTGCCACGCCGGTGAGTATAAATGAGGAATGGGGGTCTTGACTTTAGGTGTCAAGGCTGAATTAGAGGTGGCCTGTCTCCATGTAACAAAAAATCTTATACCTCCTGGTAGGGAAAGGAGGGTTTGTTGGCTTAGGGTTGTAGTGGCCCAGGGATTCCTGACTTTAGGTGTAAGAGTGAGAGCAGAGTTGGTCCATCTCCCTAAACCCAGGTGATTGTCCCTCATGTGTGCATGGATTACTGCAGTAGGATTCACATCAAGAAATTATAACAGGTATGCTCGGGGGCTTTAATGGCTTCCATCAGGAGATCTCAACGATTCGGGTTTCATGGTCCCCTGTTTAAGGACATCAATGGCTCCAGGGTGTGGTTTGTGTCCCCATGGTCAATGCTCACGAGAACTGGGCACTGAGAAACAATAAAGAAAGATCATTCTATGGTAAAATAGCGGTAACACTTTAGAATAATGGTCCGTTGTTAACAAGTAACTAAGCAGAAAGTAATAGGCAGTACTACATGAAATATATCTCTATGGATAGGCTATATATGTAGAATATATCCATTCATGTTTTGGTATTTGGCTTTTGGTATTTGTATTTATTCATAAATTAGTTTCCACAAACAACCTATTTTTTCAGTACGTTAATGTTGAGATTAGTAATTAATTGTTTTTTCTTTATTAATTGGTCATAGTTCGCAAGTAGTTGTCAATGATGGCATTTTTCTTTAGTAATTATCAAATACCAAATAAGGAACTACCTTTGTCCTAAATTAGCTATTACTTACTGCTTAGTTAATCTTGCTTCTATATTAGTTAATAGTATTAAGGTAAGTGTTAATGTAGTACTGCCTATTACTTTCTGCATAGTTACTTGTTAACAACGGACCATTATTCTAAAGTGTTACCAAAATAGCATAACGTGTTCAAACAGAGAGAGGCATCATGAGCATTTATTCTTGGATCATGCTGCCGGAAGTGTCTACATTTCGTTAAGGCTAGCTGGGTAACAGGTATTGAGCTTTTTTGATCCAGTTCACTTCATTCTTGAGTCTTTCCCGTCACGACCAGAGCATGTTTGACTGTAGACATGTGATTCTGAGAAACTGAAGACCATGAATCTGAAAATGGCCAATTAAATACCAACACTTTTGGATATTATGAATAATATTATGGGTGTGTTGGTACAATCTGATCCTAAGTTGGTTCTTGGTCTGCCTCACATACTGTCTCCCACATTTCATACAGTAGATGAAGTAGACACCGTTAAATGATCTGAGGGACAGACTGCTTTATTTCAAAGAGTTTATGTGAGCTTCGGCTTTTAATCCAATTGTGCTGTATATAATATTTGCTTTTTCCCGCATTACCCTTGGGGGGGTTGGGTTAGGTTAGTTAACTAGTGTATCCGCTAGGTTCTTATTTCTCCTGAATGCTGCAATGGGCCTGTGTCTTTCGAGTATTTTGGTTGAGTCTAGAATGTTATGGAAGTTTTGTTTAACCAGCCTGTTCAGACGAAGGCCTTGCGGGGAGAATTTTGTCACGAAAGGTATGATTTTGGTCCTAATTTCCATATTTGGTTTTGGTGGTGCCCTGGGTTGCAAAAAGGTTTTTCATATGCCTCTAAGAAATGATCTTGAGTAATTTCTCTGTCTCAGTGATGTGAATAGAATCTGGCCGCATCAAAATAGGACTTTTCCGAGCAAATTCGATGAATTCTGAGTAATTGTGATTTGATGATACCCCTAAATGTGTGTTTCACGTGGGGCGAAACTTTGTTTGTGGAGTAAGCAATGTGTGTCTGTGTCTTTAAAATATACTCTGAGATCAAGTTTAAGCGTGGTGGGGAATTTTTCTCCTTTATATGTGGTCACATCCAGAAAGTTTACTTCTGAGGTACCCAGTATGCATTTTACGGTAATGGAATCCTGATGTGTGTTTAAGTGTTGGATGAATGTCCCAAATTCCTCCTTAGAATGTGTCCACACGCCCTAGATGTCATCTAGGAATCTAAAATATGCATATGGTTTTAACCTCTATATGTCCAGGGTGGATTTCTCCCATTCTGCCATAAAAATATTTGCATAGGACGGGGCAAACTTTTTACCCATTGCCGTACTCTTGATCTGCAAATAGAATTTGGAATCGAATTCAAAATCATTTTTGGTCAGATTCACTCTAGCAATTTCAGGATATATTCATCCGTCTGGTAGAGTCTGGGAATTTCTCCATGCACTTTTTAACCGCAGCCAGCCCTGTCTGTGTATCAATGTTTGTGTTTAGGCTGTCAATGTCTATCGTGAATAAAATATAATTTATATGTATCCATAATTTACTTACTTTCTCAATGAAGTCACTGGTATCTCTTATGTAACTAGGGTGTTATACCGAAATAGGGTTTAAATAATATTCTACCAACTCCGCTGTGTAGTACGTTTTGCTCTCGCAATCAGACACTATGGGTCTACCTGAGGTACCTCATATGGAAAGCTCCAATCTTTTGGTTCTTTATGGATTTTAGGTAGGAGATAAAATCTCCTGGGCCGTGGGGTACCTGATCCTAATAAATATTCTACTTGCCTTTCCTTTAGAAGTCCCTTTTGTAACATTTCCTCTAATAAGTTTTTAACTTCCACCATTGTATGCGGATAGATGGGTTCTTCTTAAGGGCGATAATGGTGTGGTGAGAGGTAAGTATAACACAAGCTGACGCCCGGTCTGTGCACGGGCCATACACAAACTGGTCACCGCGTTCCCCAAAGTGCTCAATAAAAAATATGAAAACCATAAAATAGCTTGCATCTAACAGCCCGGGGTTGTTATGTCCCAGGGCTGCCCCAGTACGATGTTAAAGAACATTTTCGAACCTTAGGTTCAGGTTTTGGTGTGGTGAGCATTTACTATGTGGCTCTCCACATCACTGATTGGGTGATGGAGTTAGGGTCAGGAATCAGCCGATAGGCAACAGGTGCGAAGGGCGTCCTTCATTGGACGCGAACCGTCCAATAAGGAAGCGGCGGTAGACGGGACCGTGAAAAGAACTGAAAAGGTATTATGAAAAATGATTTACACCTGAAGGAGTGAAGGATGAAAAAGAAGAAATGTTAAGACAACTAAAGTAGAAAAGGAAGACAAGGAAAATTGTGACAAAGAGATAAGTGAAGAGGAGATAGAAAGAGCCATAAACAAATTAAACAAAAAGAAAAGTCCTGGAATTTATGGTTTGGGAAGTGAGTTTTATATTGTTTTTAAGGATGTTTTAACCAGTATTTTAAAGGAAGTGTATGATGAGATTTTTAAGAAGGGGACATATGAATCTAAGAATGGGTATGGGTTTAATGAAAATAATATATAAGAGAAAAGGAGAAAAGACTGAATTGAAGAATTATAGACCGCTTACTATGTTAAATACTGATTTGAAGATTTTATCCAAAATTTTAGCAAACAGACTGAAAGAAGTATTGCCTGCTTGAACTGCAATGGACTCAGAGACATGAATAAATTCAAGCAAGTGATAGAAGGACTAAAAACTGATATAATTTGCCTTCAAGAGACACACTGGTCTGATGATTTAATGGCTAACGTTAAAAAAGTTTGAGACGAAGACATTTATGTTAATCATGGAAACAAGAGAGCCTGTGGGGTGGCTATATTGATTAAGGGAGGGAAAATGCATAACATAAAGCAAATACATAATGATGGTAAGGGGAGAGTACTAGGTATATATTTTAAGCTTCAGAAGGATTCTTTCAGACTAATTAATTTGTATGCGCCCAATGTTGAAACTGAAAGAAAGGAGATTTTCATGCAATTGAAATCTCTGTGTATAGGCAACTGTATAGTGGTGGGTGATTTTAATGTATGGAGTACAAGACTCGATGTGTCTAAAAGTGCAAGCTATAAATCTGACACTTCTAGGAAATGTCTAAAACAATTAATGCAAAGCAAATGTATGATAGATGCCTGGAGAGAAGAGAACCCACATAAAAGGGAATTTTCAAGAAGGCAAATGGTGATGGGAAATCTAAAACAAAGCCGTATAGATCTTTGCTTAATCAAAAGAGAAATAATACTGTAACAAGTTAAACACACGAACAGGAAGGAAGAGGCTGGAATCAGGGATGACTACCACTGGTAGACTGAGTTTCAGAGCACTTATTCACGTAGACTCAGAGCACTTATTCACAGTCTCTTACGAATCCATTCTTTCTCTCCACCAAAGCTTGCAGTTTGCTTCTTCCAGCCACCATTTACCAGCAGTAGACCGTGTCTCGCTCTCCGACCAGCTCTGCCTCGCTGGTCTTTATGCCTCCCCACGCCACTTGCTGGAATGAGACACAGGTGTTCGTGATTTTCGTCTGCCACACTCAATCACCGCTCGTCTCCTCTGTCTCTCTCCCGCTGCAGACTTCACTAAACCACACCCCTTCTGCCACAACTACATTATGTTAGAAGTGTGTGTTATAAGTTTTTAGGAATAAGTGATCATGCTGCCATGATAGTAAAGATGGGTATACACATGGAAGAAAGAGGTGGGGGTACATGATGTTTGAATTCATCCGTATTACAGAAAGTTGCCTTCAAAAATTGTATTGATATGTGCATAAAGTGTGAAATGGAAAACCCTTTATTTGAAGAGAATGTGTGTGAATGGTGGGAAATAATGAAGGAGAAAATAAAAAAAAAGAAGCATTAGATACTCAAAACAGAGGAACTACACGAGAAAAGCGGAATTAGATACTATGTATAAGATGTTAGAAAAAGAAGCAGAGAATATAGAAAATATTCCAGAACATACAAAAGAACAGTTTTTCCAGATAAAAGCTGAAATAGAAGTGTATGAAAAGGAAAAATGCAAGGGTGCAATGGTGAGGAGTAGGGCACAATATGTAGTGGAGGGGGAGAGATGCACAAAATTCTTTTTGAATCTGGAGAAGAAAAAACAGAAAAAAAGGGTTATTACGGAACTGGAAAATGAAACGGTGGAATCATTTTATAAGAAACTCTTTAAGAAGGAAAATGTAAAACAAGAATGCGTGGATGCAGTTTTAAATACAGTAAGCACTAGCTTATCTGATGTAGAAAGGAACATGTGTGAAGGAGATATAAGTATTGAAGAGATAGAAGAGGCAATAAAACAGACAAAGCCTAACAAAAACCCTGGAGCAGATGGTTTAACACATGAGTTATACAAAACATTTATAGAAATCTTGGCACCCATATTGCTGAGATTATTTAGAAGTATGGAAGAGAAAAGGGTAGTACCTAAATCCATGGGCTTGGGAGTAATAGCCATCCTGTATAAGAATAAGGGCAGCCTGCTCAAGTTAGAAAATTATAGACCTCTAAACCTGTTAAATACAGATTACAAAATTCTAACTAAAATATTAGCCAACAGAATCAAATGAGTAATTGGGAGTATAATATCACCAAATCAAACGTATAGTATTCCGGGACGAGACATAACAGACACGATTTGCACAATAAGAGATGTAGTGTAGGAAGTATGGGAAATGATAGAGAAGGTGGGTTAGTTTTATGTGTACACCTAAATAAAGCTTTTGACAGGGTAGAACACTATTTTTTGGAACAAACAATGAGGAAATATGGTTTTGGGAAGAGGATGCTGAGGTGGATAAACTTGCTGTATAGCAATGCAAAAAGCTCTGTAAAAGTGAACGATGCATTGACAGACCCCTTCGTGCTAGAAAGATCAGTGAGACAGGGATGTCCAATGTCTGCAATATTATATGCGATTTCGATTGAACCATTGGCAACAATGGTTAAAAAAGATAAAGAAGTAAGAGGAATCAAAATACCGCATGGTGGGTTAAATTTAATTCACCAGTATGCGGATGACACAACCTTTACAGTCAGAGATATGGGGAGCATAAAGAGAATATTGAAACATATGGAAATATATGGGAAAGCATCTGGAGCAAAGATTAATATTGAAAAATCTGAAATAATGAGTATAGGAGGGGTTGACACGAGTGTGTGTCATATTCCTTTTAAAGACACAAAAGAATATATGAAGATTCTGGGAGTGAATATTGGACCAAATGCAAAAGAAGCAAGAGATGATACATGGACAGGGATTTTAAATAAAATAAAACAGGTTTTACAGTTCTGGAAATTAAGAGAACTGAGATTAAGGGGTAGAGTAATAGTTGTGAATTATCTTTTGTTATCCATATGTAACTATGTTATAGGTGCAATTGATCTACCACTGTGGGTGCTAAATGAGTTAACTGAGACTCTGAATAATTTTATATGGGGATGGAAAGGTGTTAAAATAGCAAAGATGACACTAATAGCAGACTATAAGGAAGGAGGGCTAAAATTGATTGATATAGAGGTTAAAAAGAAAGCAATACGGGTGAAAATAATGAAGAAGTTTTTATATGACAAAGTCGAATATGGTTGGAAAGGTTTTATGAGAGATGTTTTGGATAAAAGTAGCGGGTGTGGAGAAGAGGGGGTGTTCTTGGCCTTAAAGAAGCCAATGTTTGAAAAAATACCTTTATTTTACCAAGAAGTACTTAGTGCATGGGCTGAATATTTAGTGGATATGCAATATGAGTGTAAAAATATAAATCAAATACTAAAGCAACCAATATTTTTAAATCCAAAGATAAGAATGAAAGGGAAAATGTTTTACGACAGGCTGTATATGAAAGCTGGAGTAAGACAAATAAAGGACATGGCATATGAATATGTGAAGGGCTTTTTACCAAATAGGGCTATTTATGACTATGTGGTAGAATGGAATGATGATCCAAAGTAGACTCTATGTGCGAAAACATTAAAATAAGCTTGCCCAGAGTGTGGGTTGAAGCGATTGAGAGAGAGACTGTTAAACCGGGGAATTGGGGCTTGCCAGAAATGTTTTTTTTGTGGAAGGTGGTGAAAAAAAGCCCCTAAGTGACATAACCACGAAAATGATTTACAAATCGTTTGTGAAAAAGGAAATAAAACTTTCTGCATCAGAAAATGTGTGGCCCAAAGTGTTTCCTGGCTTTAATGTCAAGACGATATGGAAGAACTTATGTGTAAAGAATAATGGGTTGGATTGTGAAAATTTGGATTTTAAGATAAGACACAACAGAATATACACGAAGGTAGTGATTCACCAAATTAACAAAAATGTGAATAGAGAATGTGATATATGTAAGACTGAACCTGAAACGTTAATGCACATGTTTTTTGAATGTAAAGAGTGTAAACTGATCAAGGACGATTGGGGAAGAGATGTTAAAGGAGATGAATGGAGAAAACAGTTTTTATTTGGTGAATGTAAAGGTGAACTTGTGTAATTATGTTTTAAGCAATGCGAGATATGCAGTTTGGGCAAGAAGGAACTTGGCATATTTTGAAGGGAAAAATGTGGATATATGTGCAATGTTTAGAACTGTGTTGAGAAAGAATGTTTATGTGGAAATACTTAAGCAAAGATATCATTGAAAAGGCCTTCATTAATGAATGTAGACTCATAAATGGATGATACAGGAAAGCTAAACTTGAACTTTGAGAAAAAATGCATTGTTTAGCGATGGGATATATGTATATTTGAATCCTGTATTTGTGTAATGTCCAGATGTTTTTGATACTCTATTTTGAATGTGGAATTTTTGTTACTTTTGATAATAAAAAAAAGCACACCTGCTTTCTCATCTGATCTATGAAGCCAAGCAGGGTCGGGCCTGGTCAGTACTTGGATGGGAGACCGCCTGGAAATACCAGGTGCTGCAAGCTTTAGTGCTTTAACTATAGTGGCCTTTGTTGTGGTTTTCCTTCTTTTGATTCTGAAGAACGACTCTTGAGTCAAGGTTTTGAAACCAAAAGTAGTTAGACTTTATTCTCACAAAGTTGAAACAAAGCCGAGTTGGATTGCAATGCAACTGCCCAACTCTGGTTGGGGGCAGACCTTTATAGTGTCCTTACACACACACACACACCTAAGTTATTGGGGGTTACCATGATAACTTGAAACAGATGTCTGATCTCAGCATTCCTAGCTGGTGAGGGCGGGTTACTAACAAAGACTCTAGTATTTACGACTAGAGATGAGCTAACAAAGACCAGATCTTATGTAGAGATAGATTTATAAAATAAAATCTTCAACACCTTTTGGCCGCTTTATGCGGCAAGCTCGGGAGGTCAGCTTCCGCTTACGGCCACACCACCCTGAGCGGCGCTATCGAGCAGGAAGTGAGTACCGTTGGCAGTTTGGTGAGAGAGGCTCACCACACGCTTTCATTTATTTGTTTTTCCTTATTTATTTATGAAATCATAAGTCTTTTTTTCAATAGTTTCTGTTATTTGTTAAATTTATTACCTCCCAAACAGTAAGCGCTGGGGGAACGATAGTTTATTTTTGTGCGCACGTGGGATTTTTTTGTTTATTGGATAATGATGGAAGGACACAAGGCAATGACTACGGATTTGACTAGAGAAACACGATTGGTGAATGAACAAAGAACAGAAAAACAACGACGAGATGGAATTACTGAACAAAGGGAAATGACCCAGAAGAAGGATTATTTGAAAGAGGCAAAGGTGACGGTGAATACAAGTAATATGAATGTAAAAGCTGAAGACATCATAAAAGCGGTGACGGACAAGATTGGAGAGGGGAAAACCTTGGCGGTGATACCCAAACTAAATAAGGAATATGAGGTGACTTTAGAAAATGTGAAAGACGTGGAATTGCTAGAGGATGGACTAATGATAAAAGATGTGAACTGTGAAATGAAGAGACTACAAAACAGAGAATACATTGTCTCGTTCATGCACCTGCCCGTTTACATAGACGATAGTGACATTTTAAATTGAAAGGATGGGAAATTACCCCAATATCAGGCATTAAAAGACGAGTATATCCAGGCACGACAATAGAGAATGGCACGAGATTTGTCAAGTCACGCTTCCCAAAAGAAGTAGTGTACCTTCCATACAGCACTAAACTTGACACAGAGGAAGGGTTGCAATATTTCAGGGTGATGCACAGCCATCAGATTAAAACCTAAAACCTAGGCTGTGCATGAGCCCCGACCACATGATGAAAGATTGCCCGGAGTTTAAGTGCCATAAGTGTGAGGAGAGAGGGCATTTTGCAAGGGACTGCAATGCCACCAAGTGCCTGGATTGCAGGAAAATTTTAAATAAATGCGAATGCTGGTTTAACGAAGAAACGCATGTGAGTGGGCAGGGGCATGAACGACACAATGACGTTGGAATTGTAGAAAACGATTCTGAAGTAAGAAGTAAGAAGCGAAGGAATAGGAGAGCAAACAGTTACCGAGGAACAAATGGAACAGACTATTTCGCCGGACGATCACGAGCAACCAAACACACAAGTGGAAACGTTAGACAAAGAAATTGAAGTACAGCAACAAGAGGAAACAAGAGCTGCAAGCAGCACCACCGGGGCCAAGCCCACGCTTTGCGCCGCTTTACCCAGCGTACCAACCACACCAAGCCCACACTTCCCCCAGCATACCCACGACACGAAATGAGACAGTAGAGCAAAAGTAGCAGAAATACAGTGTATGGAGGAACAGATTCTTTTTGAATATATTTACATGTATTATAAACCACTTTAAGTTGCACTACTACATGCACTTTATTTTATTTAATTGCAGAGTGCTCAGAACAAGTTGTGTAGAATTATTCTGAGTCTACATCCACTAATGCATTTGAATAATAATCATTTTAGGGAAATAGGGTTTTTAAAAGTGGACAAAAGGATAATTTTTCTTAAATTGATGATGGTGTACAAAATATCACAGAGAAATATTCCAAAGTACTTGTATGACTACTATGTTTTCGTAAGAGATGTTCATGGTTTTTCTACAAGGGCAAGGATAAATAATATATTATATATATATAGGTTTGAGAGTTTAATTGGGAAGAATTCTTTTTTTTGTATTCTAGTGCTGTTGCTTGGAATGAATTGCCTGATTGTTTAAAACAAATTCAAGAAGAAGGTCCTTTTAGAAGAGAAATTAAGAGATGGCTTTTTAACTATGTTTTTAGAAGTTATTATGTGATATGCTGATGTGTGTTGTTGATTTCACTCCCATTAAGAACCGCTCGTCCATTTTTGAATACCGAGGACCACAATAAAAATAAGCCTTTGGCTTTTTTGTGTATTCTATCCTCGACAGATTTTTTAAAATGTGTATGAATTGGTCTTGACTGTACTTGTTTTAATTTTTATTGTCAAATAAATCAAATAAAAAAATACTAAAAGGAAATTACATTTTGTTTGTTTTCATACTTGCACTATTTGTGCACAAAGGTTTGAACCCGCGAACTCTTACCCCATGCTTGCGGTTTATCAAGTGTGTTACTCAGTTGACGTGCCTGACCCAGCATCCCGAGGAGATCTTTCAGAGGTTCAAACATTGACATGTGCCAATCCCGAAGGGGCTGAATCAAGAACGTAGAGCAAACGTAGCAGAAATACAGTGTATAGGAGGAACAGATGTTTGAAGTGACAATGAAAGAATGTCAATTTGTACTTACCTGGTTTCTGTTTAAATATATTTACATGTATTATAAAACACTTTAAGTTGTACTACATACATCACACTTCATTTTATTTTATTACTAAAACAACATTACATTACATTTCGTTTGTTTACATACTTGCACTATTTGTGCACATACTTGCAAATTGAAATGTATAAATGCACAACACGAGGTTCGAACCAGCAACCTCTTGCACCCGTGCCACTCAGTTGGCTTGTTTCACCCAGCAGCGTTCAAAGGTAATAAAAAATATATAAAAAAGCAATATCGCTGTCTTGAAACTTCATGTGTACATTTGGGACTACAAGTTAGTGACACGTGTCAAATTTGGTGGTGATATATCACATGGTTCAAACTATATCGCGATTTATGACACATTTCAAAATGGCGGACGAGCTGATCGTTCAATCGTGGCATAATCGTACTCACCCGAACCGGCACGATTCGAGGAATCAGAAGACAACAGACCAGCCAACCTGTACACATTTTGCGTAACAGGTACGCATTTTGACCTCAAAGTACGCTGATACGATTTGACACTCTAAACTACGCAAAACCCTGATGACGCCTCTGCTGCGTGCAGTACTCAAAACAAGCAAAAGAAAAAAGAAGAATATGTCCAATCATAGCACTGAGTTCTTCCCCCAAATAGAAAGCGGCGATGATTGACACGTCCTATGGCCTATCAATCAATAACAAGAGTCAGCAAATCGGCAGAACCACAAAATCCTGCGTGATCCCCTTCCACCCACACGTTCTGACGCATTGTTTTAAACGAAGATTCGAGAAGTCTTCTGAGCTCTAAGGTAAAACGGGGGTGGATGTGAAAAGTTGAAATATTGAATTAGCTTAATCATATGCCGTCGATGATCTCGCGGGCTCATTTGATAATGTGCACTTGCCTGCAAGATGCGCTAACATTATTTCTGATTTATAAATGAGCGCTCACGAAAAGTTACCATGATTTTACCAAGTACCATAGGCGCTGGTGGATTCTCACACTCAATAACGTGCACTTATATCTGCGAGAGAGCATAGTTTTGGTCACATAAAATCGGCGTGCCTGACAGAGGAGCGGATTGAATGCGCTCTGCAAAATCGAGCTCTCGATAATTGTCAATAAAATAAAACGTCATATGCAAACTTTTGAGATTACTTATTTATTCACGTTTATAATTATTAAAGTAGATTATGTCAGGCTGGAAAAAAATGTAAGTGCATGTGTGCAGCATAGAAAGTTACCAAGAGGTATTTGTTTGTGCGTGTGCATTAGAGGTCTGCAACCCGACCCGAGCCCGACGGGGCCCGAAAAACTCGCGGGCTTCGGGTTAATGTTTAATGAATAGCCTCGGGTTCGGGTCGGGTTCGGGTTTGTAACTAAAAAAAAAAAAAGGCTATATACAAACAAGTTTGCGTGCCGTGGCGTGTGCTTGCATGTTTGCTGCGTTGTGACCACAATAAAAACACGAGAGAAGAACACACTTTTCGCATAAACTGTTCTGCGCACGTGCTCCCACTCTTGTCCTCGTTGTCACAACACAGCAGGTGATAATAAGATGAGTGCGATAAAGCAAAATATTAGCAATGGAAAACGTATTACAGTTCTAAATGATGCAGGGAAAGCTTCACTCTGGAAGAATTATGATCTTGTCATTACTGTTTATGATCTTGTCAAGACTGGCGCATGGCATCCTCAGCATCACGTTAGCAGCCGCAGCGAGAGGAACTTCAGTGCAGCTGGGCTAACTTTTAATCAGAGGAGGACGGCACTTAAACCAACAGTCTATTCAAAAAAGATTTTTGACTTTTACACATGTTCTCCCACAGCAAAGTTTCGTTATTGGTAAGTCTGTGGTATTTCTTATTTTTCTTGTGTGTTCACTGCTGAGGGGGCCGCCGTGCCTTGATGAAACTATGTTTGCTTACATGTACAGTAGCTATTTGTTTAATTATCATCGCAAGCAGTCATAAAATGCAGCACATTTCAACAAAGCTTGTTGTTAAACGCACTTCGGGTTCGAGTCGGGTTCGGGCTTAAAATGTAACTGTAATGGTCGGGCCGGGTTGGGTTAAACAATCTCGGGTACGGGCCGGGTTCGGGCTTTCGTTTAAAGCCCGTGCAGACCTCTAGTGTGTGTGCATGACTTGCAGCAAAAAATGACATCAGATGAGGACACAGACAGGGAGGGAGAAAGCAGCTGACCACCTAAAAAAAGAAATGAGCCCATGCCCCACAGCAGTTCCTATAAGTGTATCAGGAGCAATAGCCGTGTCTCCGCCCATCAAAACTGCTGAATCATGCATTTTGCCAGCTGGCATAAATCATTTGTGATAATCACAATAAGTAGGCTTCAGGTACACCCCATGATATTTTCTTTATTGAATATATTAACATTTATTAAATGAGAAAACATCCCCTTTGCTTTTAAACAAACAAAAAAGGTTGGTTGTGTTCCATAGCAATGCTGATTGTGAAAGGGTTTTCAGTCTTGTCACAAAAAACAAGACCCAGTACAGAGCCACCCTGAGCACTGAAATGATAAGTGCATTGGTGACGAGAAAGGTGAGCATGGCTGGAATGGGTACTTACTGCCACATGGAAAACTTTACTGATGCTCTGCTCAGAAAGGCCAAATCAGCGACCTATGAAACAAAGCAGTCAAGAGCAAGTGCCACTGCAAGTAAATGTGATTGATACACATCAAGGGTATCTCACTGAAGATTATTTACACACACACACACACACACACACACACACACGCACACACGCACACACACACACAATATACACAAATGTTTCCTCAATTTAAATACATGTGTTCAATAAGAAAGTTATTTTCAAAACTGTGATGCTTTTTTCACAACCAATATGTTATATGTTAAAAACCTGTGTTCTGTCTCTTCGGCTGATGGTACTCAAAAAAATACTCCAAGGTTGGCAGGTCTGAGACAACGAGATCACGATTTTCTAACAAACATTTCAAAAGTTAGAGGCAAAAATATACATTTTTCATATCTCGCGACCCATAGGTGCAGCTGTTCCCTATTTTGGCAAGGACCCCCATTCCGAGGTGTAGTTGACACGTACCAAGTGTCGTATCGATGAATCGAACATTGACCGAGTTACAGTCTCCAATACATTTTGGGGTCAACTTTGAAAAGTTTGCGGCATCGTAACTTTTGAGCAAAAGAAAAATCTCCATTCAGGAGCATCAAGTCTACGTGGCTCAGTCCAAAGATAGTCTTAGCCAATTTTAGTGACAATCTGTCACAATTTCTAGGACTAGTATTGTAAAAAAGCAATACTGTACTTTTCAAGATGGCCGCTACTGTAATGGGCGGAGTCTTAGTGTAAGGCATGGAATGCGATGAACGTGACAAGTGCATGACGTGTGCCGAGTAGAGTTTTTGTACATCAATGGGTTCAAAAGTTACAGCCGTTTGACAAGTGCATTTTTTATCTGTTGGTGGCGCGCTAGAGACCCCATACTTGGTCACGTAACTTATAAATACCATTCTACTCATACGAGTAGTGCCAATTTTCACCATTTTCCTACGTATGGTTCATAGGGCTAACATAGACACCCATTGGTTAAGAATAATAATACTGACAAGAACAATAGTGGCCATAGGCCCTTCGGGCCTTGGCCCCTAATAACAGAGGGAGAGCAGAACGAGGATTCATCAGAACAAGGAAATCAAGCAACACAAGTAGATCAAGAGGAAGGAACGGTTACACAAGCAAGCATTTTGGATAGCTTAGAATGGGACATGGACAAAGATGATCTTAATGACGAAAAAGAGTTGGAATACGTAAAAAGGCTGAGAAGAACTAATTTAGAAATTATGAGGGAAAAAAGCTAACAACAAAGAGTTACTGAAGAACACATATGAACTTTTAAAAGACCTAGAAGAAACAGACTGATAAGATGGGTTTTATGAATGCAATTATTTTATTTATTTATTTTTGTATCATTTTTAATGTGTTTAAGGTTGACATCTTTTAACGCCAGAGGACTTTTAGACTTTAACAAATTTGAAAAGATAAAAGAAATGTTTAAACATGAAAATGTTATAGTTTTGCAAGAAACTAATTGGAAAGATGTGCATATTGGGGAACTAAAGAAAAGGTGGAAAGGAGATATTTTAGAAAATAATGAAGATAAGAGATTTGGCAGAGGAGTGGCTTTTTTAATAAGTGAAAATACGAATATTGCATGTAAAATGATCTACAAAGACAAAAGTCGGGAAATGTTTAGCAGTGGAAATAGAATTTGAAGGAAAAAAAATGTTGTGATAAATGTACATGCACCCACAGAAGAGAAGGAAAAAATAGTATTTTTTAATCATTTAAGGCCTCTTTTAACTAAACATAAAAATGTTTTGGTAGTGGGGGATTTTAATACTGTTTTAAGTAAATTGGATATGACTGATGGAATGGTTTTTAAAACATATATGGGGAGAAAAGTCAATAATGGAAAATAATTCAATTCAATTTCATTTATATAGTGCTTTTCACAATGTGCATTGTTCCAAAGCAGCTTTACAGGAGAAAATAAGAAAAACATCAAAACATAGAAATGTAAAACACAGCACAGTGCATGGTGTTTATAGAACAAGCAAGATCATTATAATAAATAATATCTAATAAACAAATAAATAAGATGCAGTCTCCCGGTGAGCAAGCCAACACTGCCCTGCTGTGGCGAGGAACCCAAACTCCAATGATTGATTAATAGGGATGTAACGGTATTGTAATTATCGAAGTATCGAGATAGCAAATCTTGTCGATATTATCGTGGTCGCATGACGATAGATCTTCCAGGCAAAGTGTATATTTTTCAGCCGAATGGAGCGAGTTGAGGGTAGCGGGAACTACAATTCCCATCAACCCATGAGTGCCCATCATCCTCTGCGCTCTGCTGCCGCCCGCTACAGATCAAGTTGAGCGAAAATGGCGGATGCCGCTAGTGGCATAGAAACGGATTTACAAGTTGTTGAAGCTAAAGCGAATTATAAATCGGATGTGTGGAAGCATTTCGGTTTTCCCGTGACAAGAAAAGAGAAAGGAGAAAAGGTGACGGACAGACAAAAAACAATATGCAGACACTGCCAGACTGCGGTGAAGCACAATTCGGGGAATACGACTAATATGAAGAGTCATTTGTTACATCATCACCCCGAAAAGTTTCATGAAGATACGAGGAGCAAAAATATATATATAGCAGTGAGTGAAGCAGTGAATGAGGTGAGTACGTAACAACTCAAACTTTTTTCCATGTTAATTTTTTCATCTTTCATGTTCTCAAAATGTTATGTTATTATGTTAGTTCCTGTTTCTTACTGACTTTACTGTTCTTTGCACTTTAAAATTACCTAATCTAAAAATAATAAATGTGATCTTTGTTCAGTCATAGTTTAATAAACACTTATGCCACATTTTTCCAAGTCTTCATTTGTTTTGTATTTTTCCCTGCACAAAATCCAATAAATATCGTATCGTAGTCTTCATACCGAGGTACTACCGTATCGTGAAATGTTGATACCGTTACATCCCTATTGATTAATGGAGAAAAAAATAGCTGTCCAGCTATTTCGTAGCACGATCTGAATCATCTTAAGCAGGATTACTCACTCCTCGTAGCGCGAAACTTAAGAACACGCAGAACACAAAGATCGTTGGATGAAGTGGATATGAATCTGTGTTCATAATGCAAATGTGTCACATTGTTTGCCAGCAATGATAAATGCCCGCCATATGCGCGCACCAGCGTGACCTGTTCGTCAGACACAGCAACATGCACGTTACCTGTCAGACACAGAGACATAGGCTTGGAGAAATATACATTTCACGAGTTTGCCTTGCCTCTAATGAACTGGGACTGATAAGTATGCATGTTTGGCGTGCTGTCCCGGGGCGAGGGCTCAATGATCATCCTCGAACTCGGAGCACCTGCCCCTTGACCGGGAAGAGGGCCCCGGGCTTGGTGTGTGCCCGGACCCGGATCATATGGTGCTGAGGTAAAAACGGGCTCATGGTGTGGAGTAGGGGTGGAGGAGGGATTTGGCGAGACATCCGAGAGAATGGAGGTGAGGTGGCTGGACTACTTATAGGCTGTTAGGATGATTGCTGTGATTGTTTATCGAAAGCCAGCCGAGTTAATTATCTGCACATGCTCCTCCCGAACCTTGTTAATAAAACATAATTTCACGAGTTCGCCTTGCCTCTAATGAACTGGGACTGATAAATATGCGTGTTTGGCGTGCTGTCCCGGGGCGAGGGGTCCAAGCTTGGTGATCCTCCTCGAACTCTGAGCACCTGCCCCTTGACCGGGGAGAGGGCCCCGGTCAAGTGTGTGCCCGGACCCGGATCATACCCCCCCAAAATGCAATGGATGCAGGACAGCAGCTGGAGCAACTTATCCCCTCAAAGAGGCTGGCTTGAGTTGGCGAGATGCTGGCCCTGCTTGGAGTGGGGCCTTCGTTGCGGGTTCTTGAAGGAGCAAGCGTGTCTGTTGTGCCGAGGAAAGATGATAAGGCTCTGGTGGAGCGGGCACTACTGCGGTAGTGTGGAGTGTAGATAGGCTCCTGGGGAGTGGCACTACATCGTCAGTGCAGTGTGGATGTTAGGGCTCCTGGGGGAGCGAAGGAAGTAGAAGCTGCAGCGGCCTCAGAGAAGAGGACTGGGACCCTGTCCTGCAG
>NW_026634374.1:42043-58776 GCF_024868665.1 Triplophysa rosa
GTGTCACGGTTCTCAGGGTGAGACACAGAGACAAGGACAGGGGACCCAAATGCAGACAGCGGGTAAGGGGTTAACACAAACTTTAATAATAACTAAAAATACAAAACAAGGACCCACGTGGGGGAACATAACAAAACATAGCAACACGGACAGGAACTAACTAGACTGAAAATAATAACATTTGACATGAACACTGTAAACTAAACTAACTACACAACAAGAACTCACCACAAAGACAAACACGACGCAACAGAACAATGAACCAGCACGAGACAGAAGACACAAGGGCATTATAAAGGGGACAAATCAAGAGGAAGCAGGTGCAGGACATGAACTAATTAACAAACAATAACGAGGAGACGAAAGGGCGGGAACAGAGACGCCACACCGGAGAGTGGAAGACCAACAGGGACAAAACGTCACTCTCCACATAAAACAAGAGGTTCTATCATGGTTCTGCCACTAGGTCAAGAGAAGCAAGACAAGGTGGGGCAGAACCATGACAGGTGTGTTTGTTTTGGCATTTCAATCCGAATTGTGAGTTCTACGAAAACTAATGGACTGTTGTAAATA
Organism: Triplophysa rosa; assembly: GCF_024868665.1. Lineage (NCBI taxonomy): Eukaryota > Metazoa > Chordata > Actinopteri > Cypriniformes > Nemacheilidae > Triplophysa > Triplophysa rosa. The sequence goes on from NW_026634374.1 coordinate 42,617, forward strand.
CGATTGGTACTTCACAACGTGTAAGTTCACCGGACATTTCTAAATGGGAGACTCAAGGTATGAACACTACACATGTTCGTTGTGTAATGCTGGATTCTAAATGGATTGTGAAGTCATGAATTTGCTCCTAAAGAGTTTTTCAGAATGTATATGTTTGTAATATGACGTCTATAGTATGTTGAATACATGGCACGTGATGTTAATAGATTAAATGTTGTTTGAAGTGTACCTCCATTTGGAATCTGTTAATTTGAACTCACCTCCATGTAGTGCTGTATTTGGATTTCATTTAACATGATTCATAAAGACATCTCATGTCAAAAAGGTGAAAAGGGAAGTTGTGAATCATTGTAAGATTCTAAAAATGTATGTGATTCTTCGGGCTATGATTTATTCAGAGTAAATTTGAAGGAAGGAAATATGACTAATGAATGTAAATAACATCAGGATATTTTAGGGATGTTGTACTTTAATCAAACTTATTTGATTCCGTTGGACATGGTTTAATTTATGAAAATAACCAATTTTGTCTGGATATTATACTAGACTGGCACCCCTTTTTTTCCCCACAAAACCGTTACAGCGTGGTAATCATACAGCTGGACAACAGGTTCCTTTCTACGCTCTCTTCGTCATGCACACGCTTGTTATAAATGCAGAGCGACCGCTTCATTTAGAAGAACATCATTTCGGGAGTTATCTTTATGTTTCGAGAGAGTCCAAATAGACTAATAGAAGCCAAACACGGCTGTTTTGGTACTCAGAAATGTGTGTGGTGTCATTTTTAATTAAGTGGGGATCTGAACAGCGTTTTGTACAGTGAGTCTGGAAGTTGAGACGTCTAAATGATATGATTTAACATTAAAATATCTATATACAGGGAGACTAAAATAGGCCATCCCGTGATTCGATGGCTTGAAACTATACAAGTGGCAACTATACAAATGGCTGATCTGGTCACTGTAATATAAACGCGTTGAAGTCTTTACTAAAAGCATATATTTAAACATGCAGCATTGGCCTGTGGATTAATTCGGAAAAACGCTGTATGAATGACGTGGATGTGCCATCTAGTTTAGCGAAACTGTAGCACGACTGGCAATGTTGATTTTGTGATTATGAGATGATTATTAATTCTAGACCTAGACAGCATAATAAACGGTAGCAGTCTTCGTTGTGAAACCTTGTTAATTATATAACAATGATAACACAGTTATTATACATCTCCTTACCGGTGTAAAGTCGCAATTGCTGCTCTTTCCAAATAGCCATGCACATTAGATGCTCTTTACTGTTAGCATGTCTGCAAAATCCTTTCGTCTTATCTGTTGCATGTTTCCAATTGATAAAACCAGTGGTTGTAAACACAGAGTCATTTCCACCAAATTTATGACAGGGAAAACCAAATGCCGAATCTGTTTTCTCTGAATACTCAAGCCATTCTCTATCTTTGTACCAATTAGCTGAACCTGATTGATGTTTCTGAGGAAAAGTATTTTTGAGTCTCCGTGAAGCCGGTGGCAGCCAGTTTCTGCAGAAAAATTGTCCTGCAAATTGCAAATTGTATGTATATATATATATATAGTCCAGCCCGAAATTATTCATACCCCTGGCAAATTCTGACTTAAATTTACTTTATTCAACCAGCAAGTTTTATTTTGACCGGAAATGACACAGGCTTCTCCCAAATGATAATAAGACGATGTACAAGAGGCATCATTGTGGAAAAAAATATTTCTCAGCTTTTATTTACATTTGAACAAAAAGTGGCATGTCCAAAATTATTCATACCCTTCTCAGTAATCAATAGAAAAGCCTTTATTGGCTATTACAGCAATCAAACGCTTCCTATAATTGCTGACCAGCTTTTTGCATGATTTTTGCTGAGGAAAAGCTTGAGGATCCAATAGCAGATGAATATAGTTTATTTGCAGTGAAAAGTGTGAAAACAAGTGAACAAACTAGTGGTAGTTCCCCAGCTAGATGATCCTCCGTGACCCGAGCACTGCTTGAACAGAATTAAATCCGCCTCTGGTAGATTTTCCCGAACACAAGTAATTACTCCACACCCGCAAGGATAATGGACAGACACAGCAAACTTGGACCATAGGCAGGGTTCGAACTGAGGGGGGGCTGGGGCGGTCCCGGACCCCTCATAAGCCTTAAGGGACCCCTCATAAGGTCTAAAATAATGAATTTGGGGGTCCCCTGGTTTTCCATTAAAACTAGACTTCTAAAAACCCCAAATTATTTTTGTCAAATTATCACGCTAAAACAAAACACTGTTGTCCGTTATTTGTCCAAATTTCATAAGACGCAAATTAAAATGACATTTTTATCTGAAAAATCCATGCATGCTCAAGCGCACCACACAGTGTCCGATGAAGACATGTACAGAGATGTCGCACTGAGACAATGGCGTGTGCGGATCCTCTTACATTGAAAGCGTTTTTCTTAAACTCAACAGTTACTATAATTTTGATATGCAAATCTTTCTTTATGTACGATTTTATTTCACATTGTCAAAACAGATGCGATGCATTACAAAGCAACTAACGGGACATACTGGTGATGGAAAAATAGGAAAGGGAGCGAAAATATTTTGCTCTCCCCAAGAACATTGCGTTCCTTTGGGAAAAGTTTGCGTTTCCCCAATAATATTTTTCTTCCTTCAGAAAACTTTCGCATTCCCCAGAGATTATTTTGCGCTCCATTCTGCAAACATCTCCAACTTTGACAAGAAGGCTATTGCTTTCGGAATTACATTTGTTTTTCTTATTCTGCATTGGTTCATACATACTGTATAATTGATCTACATTATCAAGAGATGAATCATGTTTAAAACGCTCATATGCTTCTGACTGGCTGGTTTGGCAGCCCTGTACAGACAGCCACTATTGACTTTGACGCGTCCTCTCCCTCACTCACTCCAATGAATTGTTGTATTAATATTCGAAAAAAAGGAACAGCACTCCATTACAATAATATAAAGAACAAGAATCAAAGGACAAGAAAATAAATAAATAAAGGAAAGGAAAATATCAATTGGTAAGAAAAATGTTATAATAAATTTTGAATAAAATTGTTAATCTTACTGTTATCAATAAATTTAAGAGATTTTGCAAAAGCAAAATCTCAGCAAGACAGACATCAAACAGGCTAAATCTTAAGAAATTTGTTTTTTTAATAAAAAATGTACAATGCAAAATAGAATAAATAAACATTTAATAAAATAACAGTAAGATCGATTTTTTTAAGGGCTGGTTAGGGGATCCCCCAAGAGCTTTGACACAATTCGAACACTGACCATAGGTGTGCTGGGAGACACAACAAGCAATGATCTGACAATACAACACAGTAAACGCGAGTCCGAAATGTGCATTGTTGAGTAAAATACTCTGGAAATGTAGTTAAATTACTGATTACTCCTTTTAAAAGTAATCAAGTTACTGGTCTGATTACTTTATTTCAAAAGTAATTTGTTACATTCAAAATAACCTCTTTAGCCTTCTTATGGCTAAACTTTATTGGGAAGTGCACACACTATCTCACAACAAACTAAATTATGCCTGTCTTTAATTATTGTAATAAATTATTTCATAAAGAATAATAATAATGAAACTATGTGACATTTGTGGGAATATTTTTCAGATAAAAGTATGATTTAAATATCAATATAATCAATAAGTGTTTTCTTTCATTTGTTTCATTGGGCTGTGTGATTTTGTAGTGTGCTTTCTGTTTCGCTCGGTGGGGGGTTGCTGTGGCAGGCAGGGAGAACAGAGAAAGTTGGGGGTTGGAGTCATAAATTATCTAGATAAACACACACACACAAAGAGTTATAAAGAAAAGAAATAATATGAATCAATCCACTGCATATGTTTTAAGTATAATCATGAGTTGTGATGTGTTTTAATGAATCATAGGATTAAGAAACAACGCTATATAATTAAAAACATTCGATGATTGAGTGTTTTCTTTTTACTGGAAGAATGTTGGGAATGTTAGTATATTGTTCGGCCACAGGAGACTGATTTTAGGAGACCACTCCTTGGGGGAGGGTGTCCCTGGAGAACATTCCTCAATACTAGCGACTGACCACAGGATGTATGTTTTGAGAAGGTTTTATTTTACAGGAACTAAGAAAAAGGACTTCACGGTGATTGGTGGAAAGGGAGCAAAAAGCAGAGGAGGAGTCAGAAGATACGAGCGACGTCACATACTTTATAAATATGGGTGTATTTGAATATTTTGGGTTGTTGGTTTTTGGAGGTCGTCTGACAACCCAAAGCTTTGTTACCTTTTACATCTGATAATAAAACCTATATTACTTTTGAGCAAATTGTCTCTTCAAATTTTGAACATGCAGGACTGCCTTTAAAGTCCAACAATTGGTGACCCGTGACGTGATTTTTGAACAGACATCAGCACATTTGCAAGTGAGGGAACAGAACGGATCCGGTTCAACACACAGGTCGACCTTAAACAAACAGAGGTAAGCAGAAGCCTGTTTAATCGAAATTCTGCTTTTGAATATACTCAAATTGTTGTGTTGAACTAGATGAACATTCTGTAAGAAAGAAGTTACTGGTAAAATACGTAAAACACAGGTTTTAAATAAATCAGATGTGAAAAGACGTTGCGTCATAGAAAAACATTGGATTTTGAGACGTTGCGTCGTAGAATTGTTGGGTTGGAATCCCGTGAGACGGTATTCTCACAAAGCACCAGATTGGGTTGAGACGGTATTCTCATAAAGCACCGATTGAAACTGAATAACTGTAATACTGTGAAAGAAATATAAAGTGTATAAAATTGTCTCTTCAAATTTTTGAACATGCAGGACTGCCTTTAAAGTCCAACACATTTTAACTTAAAACGTTTTCAAATGTTAACTGTAGTATTTTCTATTCCTGCATGCGCCATAATGTAAAGTCTCTCCTTAGTTTCTTAAAACTAGAATATCTTAACTAGTGCTTCTGCATATTTCTATGATGACTTCTTTTTCATATAATAAATATAACAGCGTTAGAGCAGCAAAAACTAGTCTGACAAAACATAACAAGTTGCTAATACCAGCCTGTCTCGAGAAGTTTAACCTTGCTGTACTGCCCTTTTGGGTTGTTTTTCGCGGGAGAGAGGGTTTTGCTTACCACCAGATGACCAACAACGCACTACAATGCTCTTGCCTTTGACAGAAATAAACTCAAAATAATAATTGCATTTCCAGCCACAGAACGCAGATGTTTCTCTCTCCATGCTGAGTTTGTTTTCGCTGGTAGTACCAAAGAATGTCTTATTATAGAGAGATGTATGGGTCTATAATACTTACAATTGGAGCATAAAGGCTAACATGAATCACGAGAGACACCTCAGCCAATCATATAACAGCGTCTAGTCTCCTTGCCTGCGTTCGGCGATAGCATTGGACGTTACAAGTTTTTAGCTTAAGGTGGTAGGTTTTCCATGGAGTGGCTTTGGTAGTACTTTCCGTGCAGGAACTTACAGGTTTCAGTTTGATGATGTCACGGGTGCGAAAAGGCAGGCGTCCAGACTTTGAAAAAGCTATTTCGCTTTTACAATTTGGGCCCTGTCCCAAATGGCGCACTCCGGTCTTGTGGACCTCCTCCGAGTCCACACTTGGTAACGTCAGGAATTGCAGACCTACAGGGCACTAGGCACGAGTCCACAAGGGTATATGGGAGTGCATTTTGGGACAGACTTGAGGTCATCACACCGGAAAGAGCAAGCGGTGCTTTCTAATCACTCTCGCGGTACTTGTTGTCATTCGCTGATCAGCCGACCACACTTGTTGTCCCATTGTTGTTATTTGAGACAGGAGCTGCCGGTTTTTATTGTTCTCTATTTTATATGTTGATATGCCACCCGAACATTATGCAATAGATACTTGTGTTTGTAATGCATTAATTTGTCATGATGTAAATGCAACTGCTTATGTGTATTTATTTATTTGTATGCACTATTCTTCTGTATACACTTCTTTATATGCATATATGCTGTTATTTAATATTTTTCTATAATACAGAAGCTGTGTTGTTCAGCTTTACAGAGCCCAGAGAACTACATATAAATCTACAACAAAACATGCTTATTACTTTAAGTAAGAAAATGCATTAAAAGTTTTTATTCTTGAATAGCTGTCTTAATAGAAAATAAATAAGCAATAATGTGAATAAGTAACTAATTAATTAATTAAGTTTGAATTTTATCAAAACATACATTTAAAAATGTTTCTGTCATGTTTACGTATGTCTGACATCCACGACACTCCTCCCATCCGTTCTGTGATTGGGCTTTCGCAAGGATTCCTGGGTAGGGGACTTCAGTGGAGTCTGCATCAATGCGGGCTTCGCCGAAGACCGCATCAAGGGCACAAAGGAGGCGCTTGTGAACAGACTTCTGAGCGCTAAAAAGGCAAATCGGACACCCTACGGACTCGTAGACTTGGCGAGCATGCGTAATTTAAGTCCACGAGACCGCAAGTCCACATGAAGTGCGCCATTTGGGACAGGGCCATAATCAGAGGTGGGTAGTAAAGCGCTACATTTACTTCGTTACATTTACTTGAGTAACATTTTGGAAAATATATACTTTTTTAAAGTCAAATTAAAAGTGTGTACTTTTACACTTACTTGAGTAAATTTCGAATAGAAAATCTGTACTTTTACTTCGTTACATTGCGTGACGTTGCTTCGTTCCTTCATTTTAAAATATGCATTTTAAAACGCGTTGTTTATTTCAAGGTTGTCGTCTCTTTTTACGGGCATTCTGAGTGATCAATTCTTTTGAGTCAATTCTTTTGAAAGCATTAATTGAACAATGGGCAAAACCATTTGAATAGGCTAATGAATCAGTTCAAATGATTTGTTCAGTTCGCAGCACGATCTGAATCATCTTAAGCAGGATTACTCACTCCTCGTAGCACGAAACTTAAGAACACGCAGAACACAAAGAGCGTTGGATGAAGTGGATATGAATCTGTGTTCATAATGCAAATCTGTCACATTGTTTGCCAGCAATGATAAATGCCCGCCATATGCGCGCACCAGCGTGACCTGTTCGTCAGACACAGCAACATGCGCGTTACCTGTCAGACACAGAGACATAGGCTTGGAGAAATATACATTTCACGAGTTTGCCTTGCCTCTAATGAACTGGGACTGATAAGTATGCATGTTTGGCGTGCTGTCCCGGGGCGAGGGCTCAATGATCATCCTCGAACTCGGAGCACCTGCCCCTTGACCGGGAAGAGGGCCCCGGGCTTGGTGTGTGCCCGGACCCGGATCATACCCCCCGGTGCTGAGGTAAAAACGGGCTCATGGTGTGGAGTAGGGGTGGAGGAGGGATTTGGCGAGACATCCGAGAGAATGGAGGTGAGGTGGCTGGACTACTTATAGGCTGTTAGGATGATTGCTGTGATTGTTTATCGAAAGCCAGCAGAGTTAATTATCTGCACATGCTCCTCCCGAACCTTGTTAATAAAACATAATTTCACGAGTTCGCCTTCCCTCTAATGAACTGGGACTGATAAGTATGCGTGTTTGGCATGCTGTCCCAGGGCGAGGGGTCCGAGCTCGGTGATCCTCGAATTCTGAGCACCTGCCCCTTGACCGGGGAGAGGGCCCCGGTCAAGTGTGTGCCCGGACCCGGATCATACCCCCCCAAAATGCAATGGATGCAGGACAGCAGCTGGAGCAACTTATCCCCTCAAAGAGGCTGGATTGAGTTGGCGAGATGCTGGCCCTGCTTGGAGTGGGGCCTTCGTTGCGGGTTCTTGAAGGAGCAAGCGTGTCTGTTGTGCCGAGGAAAGATGATAAGGCTCTGGTGGAGCGGGCACTACTGCGGTAGTGTGGAGTGTAGATAGGCTCCTGGGGAGTGGCACTACATCGTCAGTGCAGTGTGGATGTTAGGGCTCCTGGGGGAGCGAAGGAAGTAGAAGCTGCAGCGGCCTCAGAGAAGAGGACTGGGACCCTGTCCTGCAGCGATACTGGCTTCTGAAGAAGTGTAATTTATTTCGGCAGAGTATGGGAAGAGTACTGGCCCCTGCTAGAGTGATGGCTGCCTACTGGCTTCTGGGGGGGGGAAGGGAGTCTGCTGTGGGAGAGAAGGCAGGGCGAGCCCCCTGTGGGGGGGACATTGCCCAACACTGGAAATGTGCTTATGCTGTTAAAAGGCAGCACCCAGAGGTTGCCGAGGCAACGCTAACGAGACAGACCTGCAGGAGTGAACACACAGACCCGACAACCGTGACACCATTTGCAATATATTCATTAAAGTCTGTGTTCGTCTAAAATCTGCTGTAGTATTTTTTTGCATCCTGTTTTCGCAATTCTTCTAGATATTAAAATTCAATTAAACTCCCTGATATAACATTCTTTCAGGATCAAAAGCACGATTTACGATTAATATATGTTCAGTGAATCGAATGATGGTGATTTTAATGACCACCAACAAAATCCATTGTATTAGATTCTCATGCATTGCCATAACAACAGTTCACATGCTCACACTTACAACACGCCAAAAAGTCTAACACATGAGAGTCAAGGGACAAGAGCACAACTCAGGGAAACATTACCATGATGGAACATTTTTTGTTTTTAAAACGTTTTAAAAAACCTCTAAGGAACGTTAGCTGGAAGGCATCTCATTTTTTTGAATGGTGTAGACTTCTAGTTTTTGTTGTCCAGTATACCCAATATTTTTGTTTAAATGTTAATTCATTTTTATGTGCAAATTGCAGTTAATCATTTCGAATGGGTTACTATAAAGGAAAATATTGAATAATTCTAACTCAATTTTAATTTGGTGAATTTAATTAATGATATTGCTTGTAATATGTTGCCACAGTTTTATTGAGTAGATTCAGTAAGTTTGCGTATAGTTTACTTTGCTGCCTAATATATTTAAGTAAATTTTAACTAATTTGCATGGGTAGTATTTACTTAACCTCAAGAATAATTTTTACAGTATACTGGCAGTCATGCATTACTAACATGAATGGATGTCTTTTAAAATGTTATTTTATTTTTCATTTTTAAAAGGCATATTTTTACCGGTTTTCTGCAGTTCATTCAGACTTTCAGGTGAAATAACATAAGCAGTATTACAAGAAAAACAAACCCTTTATAAGGCCTCACCCTGTAATCAAAACATCTAGGAACTTCAACGTGAGGAGAAGCAAAGTTTAGTGGCTGTACTCGGATACAACTGAGCTAGAGGCCATATTGGGTTACAGTGTGTGTGAATGTGAAAAAAACACATCTGTATATCCACCAAGCTCTTCAGTAAATCGGACATCATTCAAACCTTTGTCGAGTGCTTCATTTCGATTAAGAATCCATCTCACTCAGTTCTGACCGACTGCCTACTGTGTTTCATACATCCAAATTAATTCATCAACGAACCCCTCATTTCAAACTAACTCAACGGAATCGTGGGACCTCAAAGAATACAGTAACTACCTCGACATCTCTTCAGGTGCTGGAAGTACTGCTCGCTGTCTGTGAAGAGGCAGGTGGTTCTGCAAACTCAGCAATCCAGAAATAATCCATCGGAGTTGTTTGAAGCGTTGTCCGAAGCGGTAGCTGTCTCTGCAGCCCGAGGAGCTCCATCAAAATTGCTAGAAGCACCATCCGAAGAAGAAGGTGCCTCAGCAGCTCGCTGCATAGACAGTAGAAATCCATCGTAGTTCACAGTCAAGTCAAGGCCGGGTGACAGCAGAAGGTGATCTTCGATGGCCTCAGAGTTGTTCAACAAACTGCCCAGGCCGGCCCCCTGCAAGTATGTGGACGGCACCGAGCTGATCAGTACCACGGTGTCTTTGCCATTGTCTGTCCCGACTATGGCCTTTCCTGAGAAAGGCCATTTCGCGACGAAGGCCAGCGAAGACTGCTTCAGTCTGCAGCCCTCGCACAGGTGCAACACAGACTTTTCAATGAACTCCATCTGTCTGGTGCGGCAACTGGGACACCGGTGTTGAATGGTGATTTCGATGGCCTTCACTTTGGCGCTCAAAAACGCCATGGACCTTGATTCCTGCTCTGCTCGACGGCGCTGGACGGGCCCGTGCTCAGGTGTATGCACCCGCATACCTGTCCCGGGTTCACAAATTCCCAGCTATCTCAGGTTGGTTTCACAATTGCCTTGTCCGAACCCTAGTTTGATTGCTCCCACTGCCCCCGCTGGACTGCGTTCATATTATTATTTTTGGGTCCAAACCAGGGGTCATTTGCATTATCAAGCCTGCAGCTGTTTACCCTGTCGCTTGTAACGACGACACAGGAGAAGGCGGCAAAATGCATTACAGTGCTCGCTTCACTTTTATACATATGTTTTGTTTCCAAAGCTTCAGTACATAATGGCACTTTCGTCTATGAATGTACTGCAAATGCTCTTAAGAACGCTGAAGGCGCACAGAAATGAGACATACAGCTCTCTGCTTGGAGCGCGTAAGTCACGCTCATCAGAAAAGTGGGTGAAACAAGCACAGATTTTTACTAAATAATATGTAATTAATAGCGGTTCACTTCCGCGATTTGGTACGAGTGCGTTCATATCAGCAACGAAGCATACTGGAGTTCACGTGAAATGCACCTCCCTTTTTAAGCGGACTCGGGTACACTTCGCAGGTGCGCACCTGGGTTCAGAAGACAGCCTTCACATCAACCAAACGAACCGAACTCTGACCTTAATCGAACCCGGGTGCACACCAAAAGTGCTAATGTGAAACCGCCAGACTGCGCCATCAGTGTGTTGTTGCCGTTTTCAACCTCCTACTTGTGTGAGCTAGCGTTCTCATCCCTGGTGTACATGAAAAACAAAAAAGGCAGCGCCTGTCAGTGGAGCATGATCTATAATCTACCCCCGTATCAAGAGGCTGTGCTCCCAAAAGCAGGCACATGTATCACATTAAAATACCCATAACACAGTTTCATGCACAGGTATTTTAGTTCCCTTTGATGGGGTTCGCTCTTGAGAACCTATCAACTTCTGACTAGTTTAGAAAAGGATAATGAAATTGGCGAATGAAATTTGCATGCCGGACTCCGCCCCCGGATATCCGGGTATAAAAGGGAGACGGCGTGCTGCATTCATTCACCTTTTGTTCTTCAGAGCCTTCACACTGATCGACTTCGAGACTTCAATCTCTACACCGATTTACTGCTGGAATCTTATGACGTGGTGCAGTGGACGGTCCCTTCCTGCAGTGACTTCCCCTGGGCGTTTCGGCAGTTCCAGAAGTGTTCAAGTTTTTTTCTAAAAGAGCAAATTTCTCCAGCGTGGCATGTCCCGCTGTTCTCATGGGTGCAACACACTCATCGAGGAGGGGGACGGACACGATGTCTGCTTCCACTACGCTGGGGCAGACGTTGTGGTTACGTCGCACTGCGGGCGGTTGACGATTCAGACGTTGCGTCACAGGCGGCTGTGTTCCCACGGGACTCAGCCACCACCTCGTCTGCTCCCCGTTCCGTGACGGCAGGTCTACGCCCCTGGGTGATATGGGTGGTATGGGGTGATATGAGGATTACTGTGAGCGTTAATCCGCCAGCCACTGGCTCACGGACCGTTCGCACCTCGTCTTGCTCGTCTGTCCGTTCCCCAGGAGACTGTCCCACCGTCTTGTTCCTCAACCACGTATTCGGACACGATGCGTGATAATGATATGTTGCAGCATCGGGGGGTGACGTACTGCCATCCGACTCCGACGATTCCTCGGGCTCCCTCCCTCGGGGGGTCGAGCCCAGGAAGAAGCGGACGTCGAAATGTCAGCCATGCTTTCCCAGGCCGCCGTGAGCGTCGGGTTGCAGTGCCCGCACTGCCTCTCCCAGCGCTCGTGGCTGGCTACACGGCTCCAAGCCGCGCCCGCCCCCAGGGCCGTGTTTACCGGAAGTGCATGAGGAACTTAGTAAGACCTGCAATGCCCCTTTCCGGCACGTTCACGTCAAACAAAGTTCTGTAACCCTCTCTTCCCTCGAGGGTGAGGCAGCTAGAGGATACGTCGATATCCCCCAGGTGGAGTGTGCCACCGCGGTGCACTCGTGCCCGTAGGCGGCGGCCATCTGGGGAGCTCGACCTAGACTCCCATCCAAAGCATGTGGGTCTCGGCATCCCTGGTGTCGAGAGCTCACATTGCAGCGGACCCAGCTGCCTCCTCTCTCCACGCTATGGCTCCTGCCAGGCCAAGGCGTTGAGAGAGCTCCACGAGGGTAAAGACCAACTCAGCGCTTATGCAGGAACTCCGCGCCGCCACCGACCTCGCTCCACGGGCGACCAAGGTGACCACGGGGGCCCTGGGTCGGACGATGTCCACACTTGTGGTCCATGAGGGACACCTCTGGCCGAACCTTGCACAGATGAGTAACGCAGAGAAGGTCCGCTTTCTCTACGCACCCATCTCGCAAGGGGGGGGGGCTGTTTGGTGACACTGTTGAGCCGCAGTTCTCGACAGTAAAGAAGCAGACAGAGGATATCAAGCATATCCTCCCCCGCAGCGACTCGGCCGCCCTCGGCCGTCGAATCCCGTGCAACGTCTGCTTCCCAGCAGCCCTGGTCCTCTTCGACACCCTCCGGCTCTGGCGCCCCCCACTCAGGTGGCCCCCCGGAAGAGACATCGAAGAGGAGACCATTGCCCCATCAGCAGCCGCGGCGAAAGCAGCCCTCATGGGAAGACCCCAGGGAGATTGAGAATACCATTGGGCCCGACCCCAGCCTCTCCATCGCTGGGGGATCGGAGAGGGACGGTTCCTGCCCCGTCTCACCACCTCTGGCCCCCTCCGGGGGGCTAGCGCCCACTTACTCAAGAAGAGTTTCCTCTCTCTCTGGGTCATTACAACCGCTCCCACCCTCGGCACGACGGTGGACGGCAACTCGACGTTGCTTTATGGCAAAGCACAACGTTGAGTATAAACACCAGCCCTCAGCACTCTCAGTCAGACAGTGCGTTGAGCTGCGCAATCGCCAGGCAGGAAAAACAGCAGAGCCGATCTCCTCCCCGGGGGCCCTCCGTATTGCTGGCCATCAAATCACCCCCCGAGGGGGTGATGAAGCAGATCAAATCCCTAGTCCCCCGTCTCGGTTCCTGGGAGCTTGGCAGCTTCCCAGGCATGACGATCCGTCTCGGCTACGCGATCCAGTTCGCCAGACGCCCTCCCAAGTTGGGGCATCCTCTCTACCTCAGTCAGAGGTGGTGATGCGCCCGTGCTTTAGGCGAGGTTGCAACCCTTCTGGTGAAGGGAGCGATCGAGCCTGTCCTACCAGCCGAGATGTTCAACGGGTTTTACAACCCGTACTTCATTGTCCCAAGAAAGCAGCGCCCCATCCGAGATCTGCATGCCCTGAACAAGCACCTAAACAAGCTGCCATTCAGGAGGATCCCGCAGAAGCGCATCCTGACGTCTGTCAGATGTCAGGACTGGTTCATGGCAATCGACCTGAAGGACGTGTACTTTCATGTCTCTTTCCTCCCTCGACATCGGCCGTTCCTACGGTTCGCTTTCGAGGGGCGGGCATATCAGTACAGGGTCCTCCCCTTCGGTCTATCCCTGTCTCCACGTGTCTTCACGAAGATCGTGGAAGCCGCCCTCCTTCCCCTCAGGGAAAGAGGTGTGTGGGTACTGAACTATCTCGACGACTGGCTCATTTTCGCACACTCGCGAGATCTGTTGTGTACACACAGGGACCTGGTGCTCCGGCACCTAGATCGGTTGGGGCTACAGGTCAACTGGGAAAAGAGCAATCTCTCCCCCGTGCAGAGCATCCTCTTTCTCGGTATGGAACTCGACTCGGTCTCCATGACAGCGCGACTAACTACAGAGCGCGCCCAGTCAGTGTGAACTGCCTGAAGGGTTCAACAATTCAACAAAGTCTCCTGGGATACATGGCATCCTCGGCAGGGGTGGTCCCCCTTGGGTTGATGCACATGCGACCGCGCCAACACTGGCTACAGAGTCGGGTTCCTTGGAGACCGTGGCACACCGGCAGCAGGCGTATGGTCATCACGCCTGTCTGCCGACGCACCCTAACCCCCTGGTCCCCCTAGGGCAGGTGTAAAGACACGCCGTGGCGACGGATGGTTCCCTGCAGGGTTGGGGTGCCGTGTGCAACGGGCACGCAGTGTCGGGCGGTGGACGGGCCCCCGCCTGCGTTGGCATATCAACTGCCTAGAGTTGTGGGCTGTGCTACTTGCACTGAGGAGGTTACAACCTCTCGTGCGGGGCAAGCACGTGCTGTTCCGGACAGCACAGCTGCCGTGGCGTATATCAACCGTCAGGGTGGCGTTCGCTCACGGCAGCTAACACGACTCTCCCGACGCCTCCTTCTTTGGAGTCAGCAGGTGATCAGCTCCCTGCGAGCCACACAGATCCCAGGCATCCTGAACCAGACAGCCGACGCGCTCTCTCGTCAGTCGACGCCTCGTGGAGAGTGGCGACTCCATCCCCGCGCCAGCTCATTTGGGAGCAGTTCAGCCAGGCACAGGTGGACCTGTTGCCTCCCCGGACTCCACCCATTGTCCGCTTTGGTACTCCCTGACCGAGGCACCCCTCGGCACGGATGCCCTTGCGCACAGCTGGCCACGGGACAAGCAGAAGTACGCCTTCCCCCCAGTGAGCCGCATTGCACAGACCCTGTGCAAGGTCAGGGAAGAGGAGCATCAAGTGGTACTAGTTACGCCCTACCGGCCCAACCGGACTTGGTTCTCAGAGCTGGTGCTTCTGATAACAACTCCCCCCTGGCCGATTCCCCTGACAGAGGACCTTCTGTCACAGGGGCAGCGAACGTTATGGCTTCCCAGGCAGACCTGGAACTTCCATGTCTGGACGGGACGAGAAGATCCTGAGTGGCCCACCCCCTGCGATGGTTGGGACATCTCTCAGGCTAGGGCCTCGGCCACTAGGTGGCTATACGCCCATAAGTGACGCTCTTCTCGTCCTGGTGCTTTTCTCGAGAGAAGACCCGCGGAGTTGCTCGATCGGGAATGTACTGTCCCCTCCTCAAGAGAGACTAGAGAGTAACCTCTCCACACTGGGAGTGTATGTAGCCGCTACGGCCGCTCATCATGACCCAGTTGCTGGGAAGCCTCTGGGACACCACGACCTGGTCATTGATTCCTAAGGGGCGTGAGGTGCCCCGCACCCTCTTGCGACCTAGGTGGCGGGCCTCAAGAGGCCCCCCCTTCGAGCCCCTCGGAGCTGCCGCTCTTTCTCACCTCACGATAAAGACGGCTCTCCTGATGGCGCTCCCCTCCAAGAGGGTAGGGGACCTACAAGCACCCTCCGTGTCCACAGATTGCCTAGAACTCGGGCCCGGTGATTCTCACATGTTCCTGAGTCCCCGGCCCGGCTACGTGCCCAAAGTTCCCACCACTCCCCATAGAGACCAGGTGGTGAACCTGCAGGCGCTCCCCACTGGGGAGGAAGACCCAACCCCATCCGTGTTGTCCAGTAGGCACACTGCGCCTTGGCTTGGACCGCACGCAGAGCTTCAGAAGCTCTAAGCAGCTCTTTGTCTGTTTTGGAGGTCAGCAGAAGGGGAGGGCTGTCTCCAAACAGAGGCTGGCGCACTGGATCGTGGATGCCGTCGCTACGGCAGACCTATCTCAAGATCGCCCCTGCCCGTTAGGAGTGAGGCACACTCCTCATGGGCACTGGCTCAGGGCGCCTCTCTGGCAGACATCTGCGGGGTTGGGCTATGCCCATCTCCTTCGCGAGGTTCTACAACCTACGCGTGGAACCGCGCTTCCTGCAAGGCAACATGTAGGACCTGCAGCCGGTAGGGCGTACGCCTGTGAAAGCCCTTCCCCCCTTCCTTGGGTGGGTCAGCAGCTATTTCCACCTCCCTTCTTTCCCCACTGGGTAAAGAAAAGGCATTCCATTCATCACTAAGCACCTTCCTGGGGGCAGGCTGGGCCGAGTAGCCCTGCCCCTTAGGCCGGGGAACAGTTGAGCCGTCTACTTGGCTCTAACCGGACCTAGTGCTCCAGACGTGGTAACCCCCCAGTAGGCGGTTCCGTGTGATGTATCCTCATGATTGGTTCCCACCTCGGTAACCCATGACCTCCCTAGGTGGACTCCCACCTTGTGGTTAACTCCTTTAGTCCGCACAATTTCCCATGAGTTCTCCCCTGATGGTGAGAC
>NW_026634374.1:60337-65728 GCF_024868665.1 Triplophysa rosa
GAAGTTAATGTGCTAGTAAAATGATAAAAAATAGTCCTTAAATTTAAGAAGACCTGAAAACAAAAGAAAAAAAGAAAATGTATTGGTAAGATGGTTTATTAACATAGTTAAGTACATTAGACCCTATTTTTAAAGGTTTTTCCCCTGTATGGTTCAAATTATCCACTGTAGGTTTTTAATATAGTTTAAAAGTGAAAACTATAGTGAATACTTTGACTATTGTTTACTGAAGTATTTTTTCATGTGGGCAAATATATTACTTATTATTGTGCAGTAAAATACGGAAAACACGGAATCCAGAAAAATACAAACGGTATTTGGGAAAAAATAAAACAGATTTCATAGGGTCCTACCTAAATGTAATGTCAAGTACTACCAAGCTATACCAGCTAGCTATACAATCAAACTAGCTATACATGACATTTTATTAGCACCTATTCATGCTATATATTTTGCAAGAATTATGCACAGGGAGAAGCGAAGCATATATGGAAAAAAGTAAACGGTCAATTTTGATTTCATATTGAATTGATTAAACATTTTAGACCCACCATGGGATAGACAGGCCCAGGGTATTCACAGGGAAACATCCTCATTATGGAGGCATAACTACTCACAGGGGTCCAGCCCCCCTTAGAAAATCTCCTGATGACAAGGGTAAAATATAGAACCTGCAGCAATGGATTCATGAGGAGAGAAAGACAGAAACAGAAAGAGTGTGGGTGTACATCAGATTGAACATGTTCTGATGGAATGATTGCAAGAAACAAAGAAAGAACCAGTGTGGTTGATGGACAGTGAGAACGAGAGCACTAAAACAAAGGGAGAGCGAAGGCAAGCGAGACGACTCTGTGCAGAAAAGACACAGCGATGAGCGAAGGAGACAGCTGATCTGTTTAGCTGCCTTTCCTCATTGCAATGGAGAATATGGTGCTACAGGTGCGCTTATCGAAGTCACCTCGGAATGAGAATGCTGGTTCATAATCAGAACCAGTTTCTTTTTTTTTTTAAATACTGGAACTGAATGATTTATGTCGTTCCTATTTTTTGCCAATGTGAACTGAACAGCATGCTAAAACAGCATGCACTACAGCAAAAAATGATGCTCATGCTGAACTGCAAGCTTCCTATAGGAATTAAACTAAATGCACTGGACGTCATGAAATAATACAACTTTTAAAATGAAATATATTTTATATGCTTAGACATGAAGGTTCTCAAACGTCCTATGAATTTTTAAATAAAGCCAAAACCAGATTCTTTAAATTCCATATGACTCCCATCCCTATAGGTATGTGTGAGCGTGTGCTGATGTCTCCACCTATGACTGCCAGTGACGGCTGTGTGCATGCTTCATATGTGTGATGGTCTCTTCTTATGGCAGCATATCATATATTTATGCCTGTGGACTGTAAACCCAAAAGTATGAGTCGAGGGGATCAATTTAAGACCCCTGGGCAAAAGCAGTGGGCTAACATAGTCCAATAAGACTGACAGCACATTCCAAACTCTACCGCAAATAGCCTGAAGTAAACCTGAGTTTAAACCTGCAGTCTGCAAGACCATTCAATGGTTTGAAGCAAGCACAAATACAACCTGACACATTTGATTTAAGAGCTCTCAACTAAATGAAAAGGGTCCATAAAGTCTGACATTTTTACACCGGCTACGTTCAAATTGAAAGACTGGTTTAGTGCTTGCTGTGCACTGCAGTGTACACTCCAGCACTGAGCAGTGTTTCTAAATGGCCCATGCTATATATCGGCAGTATACTTCATGGGCATCACATAGGCATGCATTGGAATGTTTACGTCAGCATGTAAGGTTATTATCGAGGGAAAAATATTTTATACTTTTTCATAAAAAGAGGAGTCATAAAACAGTATAAGCTTTGCTATTTTGCAATATTAATCCAATTTTGCATAAAAGTGTCTTCAGGTAAAGGGATAGTTCACCCAAAAATGAAAATTCTGTCATCATTTACTCAACCTCAAGTTGTTCCAAACCTGTATAAATTACTTTGTTCTGTAATTTATGATATTTGGAAGAATGTTAGCAATTTTCAGTTATTCACTACCATAGTAGAAAAAATTACGGTAGGTTTTTTTGTTCTGTTAAACACAAAATAAGATATTTGGAAGAATTTAGGAGAGCAAACCGTTTTGGGGCACTTTTTACTACCATTTTAATTGTACCATTTTGCTTGCTCTCTCTATCTGGTTCGGCGCAACTTGTGATACTTCAGTAATGTCATGCGTGAACCTGTGGGTGGGGCTAGAGAAGTAGTCGTTGAAATTCTTCTGTGGAGGCAGTGTTCAACCTATCTATGACGTCATATATAAGTGCGTTCCAGGACCTGGCGTTCGCTGAGCCTGGTGTCAATAACAGTTGTAATTTCAGTAACAAGGCCGTTTTCAGTTCTGACACTTAAAGGATGTTCGCTTGAATACGATTCCCTCTTATACAACAAAAGCTAGGGTTAAAATTCATGTCTTAATTCATGACTCCTTTAAATCTTGGTAGTCTAATCAAATAACGTGTCAAGTAGATCGCCAGTGATATTACTTCCTGTTTATTTGCACTGTAAATGGAAAGTCAAGCATCATAGATCATACGGGTATTCATTCCAAGTATACAGAAAATGTGTATACATTTCACAGTATACATACTGCAGAACCGCGATACCGAGCCCTAAGCTCACAAAGACTCCACAGAAACGACTCTAAGCTCACAGAATGGCGAGCAATTAGACACGGACCGAATCAGTTTAACGTGACAGTCTGTCCAGCCATTTTGGTTTCCAAAGCTTTAAAGCTGTACTTGCATCAGCTGCTTTTTTAATTAGAACAAAAAAGTCTCCAAAAAAGACAACAAATTCGTGTCTGGGGTTTTGACTGGGTTGTCAGCCATTCCTCATCTTCTGACCATCAAAGCTCAGAGTAAGATCTGTATGCAGGCTTGGAAAGAGCCTCTGTCGGGCTGAATGTTTCCACAGTGAGAGAACGGCTTCAGGCGGAGATCCGATCTGCCCCTGTTAGCTGAAGCTCACAAAAGAGCTGCTGTCACAATATCAGCAATCCATCGCATTCCTCAAACACACGACAGCAAATTATAGATAACAAATGTAAACTAGACTTGAGGGAGGTGGGGGTGAGTGTTCTGATATAAACCAGTTTAATAGGCATGTGGAGCTATGCATGTGATATACAGTCATCGGACCCCTGTGTGTTATCCCATTTATAATACTGCCACACAACAAATAAATCTATAAAATATTCATTCGAGTAAAGCCTAAAATAAGGCATACAAGAGGCACGGCACTAGCACAGCTTGCATGTGTTTAGATCATTACACATTATTTAACCACAGAATGATGAAATTGTATACATTTGACAGCCATAATGGACATATGTGGAATATTTCTCATATTAAAGGAATTCCCCCCCAAAAGAAAAAAAATAGGAAAAAGTGCTTTTATAAATTTCTTTTTTTCTGTTGAACACAAAAGAAGATATTTTGAAAAATGTAGGAAAGCAAACAGTTCTGGGTCACTTTTTGACTATTCTTTTCTACTATGATAGTCAATGGTGGCCAAGAACTGTTTGGTTACAAGTATTATAAGAAAGTGTATAAGAAAGTTAATAATGACAGAAGATTTTTTGGGGGGGGTGAACTGCCCCTTTAAGCCACGAAAATGAAAATGAGAGAAACTCCAGCAGACTGTGAAAAAATGACCTGCTCTGTCAGTTTGTAATATCCCACAAAAACTGTAAAAAACATTTGAAAAAGTTAAAAAAATGCAGTTTATAGCCATTGTGTGAAATATTTATGGCTAAAAACTTCTATAGATGTGCACTTAAAATCACAAAGGAGATATTTGTGAACGCTGCATTGAAAGTTACAAGTAGTTGGGGGTTAAACTAGGTGTTAAAACCCCAGAGATCAGAGAACTATTAAAATCAATTTTAAGCACAAAGAATAAACCATTCAAATACGCTGACCTCTTCTCAGCCCCGAGGCATTTTCAGACATTAGCTGAATTCTTCAACAGCTGATGTCCAGCTCTGAAATGCTACCCCACACCCCCCTGCAGACATCTCACCTTAAAATCCAGCTAACGGTTAACTAAAAAAAAAAACACACAAACAAAAACAACGCGGCAAGATAGACGTCGCTGAATATTTTCTCGCTGTAGCAGATGCTTGTCTATGTAGACCGAAGCTTGTCTGTGTAAAATCAGAAGCTACAGTATCCGCTGGGGGAAAACACTGTAGCCGCAGCAGAGAGAGGAACTTGTACTTTGCATGCGTCCTTCCTCCTTCACACACAAATTTTTCACCCGACCGCAGATTGCCGGTAAATGATAGAAGCTGACAGCTGGCCAATGTCATGCTTTGTGGGGAGCTGCTAAAAAGCTCCTCTGCAGCTCCTATGGGGGTGTGGAGCGGTGCTGAAACACTGCATGATTGTGTTAAGAGACTGAATGAGCGATAGTGTGTGTGTGTGTGTGTGTGTGTGTGTGTGTGCGCGCACGGGTATCGGCCGTGATGGACGGGTCAGAGTCTCACAAGCGACAGTGGCACGGTAAGTAAAAAAAACCCATACACC
The DNA here is from genome assembly GCF_024868665.1 of Triplophysa rosa. Taxonomy (NCBI): domain Eukaryota; kingdom Metazoa; phylum Chordata; class Actinopteri; order Cypriniformes; family Nemacheilidae; genus Triplophysa; species Triplophysa rosa. The sequence goes on from NW_026634374.1 coordinate 64,946, forward strand.
AAAAATTCATTTTTCTTAATCACCTTGTTTTTACCTTTTTTTCCAACCCCTGTAAAGCACGTTGCTTTTTTAACAGGAAATCACGATCTAATTTCTTCAGAACTGCCTTGCCGGAAAAGAAATTGTGCATTCGTAAATTACAAAGTAGTTTAATCACATTCATGTGTAATTTAGTTTCAACACAGACAAAATACAAGAGAGGCCATCATGTGACTTTGACAAAGTGGCCAAATGCATAAATCACAAGAAATGCATTTGATCCGTTTCTGCATGCAGAATATCCCCACTTACTGAAAAACCACATTGGACCGAAACCATCCTCCACACTGCATATTAAACATCAAATGTTTAAAATACAGCAGCAGATAGCATCTCCACCTGACAATTGAAAATGCTGTGAAATGCTAGTTAGGTCACTGTGTGAGGACGCACTGTTAATTGAGTTTGGGGGTGTTGCTGATGCTCACTATAGTGTTTGCGGATGGCAGTCTAGAGTCCATATGCAGGCAGGATAGTAATAAAACTGTATTACATTTTAGATTTATGCATTTGGCAGACGCTTTTATCCAAAGCTACTTACATTGCATTGTACTATACAGTTGTTTCTGACTATGTGCAATCCCCTGGGATCGAACCCATGACCTTGGTGTTACTAGCACCATGCTCTAACCACTGAGCTAGAGGAAAGTGTATATATTACAATTTTTAAGTAAAAGTTTAAAGTCAATATATGGCCAGTCAACAAGTTAATTATTAGATGCCCCAGTTCAGACGGTTCTAACA
>NW_026634375.1:1616-110054 GCF_024868665.1 Triplophysa rosa
AAAGGTGAATGAATGAGCACGCCGGCTTCCCTCTTATACCCGGACATCCGGGGAGGAGCCCGGCATGCAAATTTCATTCGCCAATTTTCATTGGCCTTTTCTAAATACTCAGAAGATGATAGGTTCTCAAGACAAACCCCATTCTGTCGGTTCGACACAACGTCGAGAGACCGACAGAAAGGGAACTACCTTTATTTGGTTTTGTGAAAACTGACTTTGCATTGTATCATCTTTATTTGCAACAGTTACTGATGTAGTCATATTAATGGAGACTCTTTTAATTCTAGATTATAATCTATAATATCTATAATCTGTCATAATCTTCAAAAAAACTTGTTTAACACTTCAGTACACACTAACCATGATGATTAATTTGCATTGCATTAGAGGATGAAGGTTTGGACGGGAGTATAGAATGAAACGTTAGGCACACAGTTACAGGTCCAATATGTAAAGGATAATCCACAGAAAGCCGTGCGTTAAAGGGTTTTAATGCACGACGTGGAGGCCAAGAACCACCCGACGCGAAGTGGAATCGCTAACGTTATTTTAAAGGATTTTAACACACGGCTAGCTGTAGATTATCCCGCTTCTACCATGGTCATTTGCCAAGTTAAATCTTTTATTGATGTTTACAGTGAAAATTTTGTTAAAACATGTGAAAATGACAGTGATTTTGTCAGTTAAATTTCAAATGTAAACAAATTTACTGGAACTACCTTTGAGATTAAGGGTTTTAATGCACACCTTCCAGCCACGGTACCATGGTAAAAGTCATGTAATATATGCCTTTTAAATTAATGTATTTCAAATATATCCATTTTAATTTTTTGGTTTGACTTTGTTAGTGAAAAGGCTGTGGCTTTCCAATTGTTAAAAAAGGTGGAAACAGCCGATCCTGAAAGTCAAATTGTAATTTGGAAAAAGGCCTTTCAATACTAAACTGTAGGAGGAGGCTGAGGATCAGAAAGAAATTTTTAAGGAATACAGTCTAAGTCTAAGATTTTTATGTATTTTTTCATGTAAATGGGTTTAAAATTATAATAAGAATTTAAATATGTGAACAGTATGCCATGGTGATTCCATTGGGGGTCACCTAATAAAGCCTTGGAAACCTGCCAGCCTGGGAATCAAACTTGCAACCTTTGAGTTTTAAAGGGGTCATATGGCCGAAGTATGTGTTTTTCTGTGTCTTTGGTGTGTTATAAGTTGCCCATGCATGTATTAGACACGTAAAATTGCTAAAATGAAAGTGTGGGAACAAAAGATGCATTTCTATCTAAAAGCGAATGCTCACCCAGACCTGCTTGAAACACCTCGTGTAACCACACCCCCACAAATCTACGTCACTTCGTAACATGATTTGACTTAAGACCGCCCAAATCTAAACGCAAGTGAGGTGGGCGTACTTGTAAATCTCATTGTATCGTCGCCAGCGCAGCCATGTCGCGGAGACGATGTGTGTTTCTTTGCGAAAAGAAAGAGTCTTTGTTTGCCCTGCCAAAAGATGAGACGACTAAAACGGAATGAGTCTGTTGTGTGTTTGTAGCGCATGTTGTTTCTTTGTGTGATCCGTAAATGCAGACAAGCACGTAGCGAAAAGACAACATAAGTCCTAATAATCAGTAATTATGTTCCAACTAGAGGCAACAAATGTCGTGTTTATAATGGGGTTTATTGTCTTTGTTGAGTCGCGACGAGAGGTGTAGCGTGTTATTAATTGTGTTACCATTCCCTGCTGTAATGCGAGCTTGTTTCTATCTCACACAAACTCTGTATGATGTATATGCTTGTTTGTTTATAGTCTTTATAACGTCGTATATAAAAGGTAAAACAGTTAGCTATAGTTTTAAACTATTTAACATCATATTTTTTTAATAAAACCTTATCAATCCTTTACATCCTGCTCAAGTCGCGCTGGCAAAGTTGATGTATCGGCTTGATCACCTTCCTTTTCCGGATCAGATTCGGGCTCGAATTGATATAAGGAAGTACCGATGACATTTGATCACCTGTCAGGAGAATTGAAGAGGAACCTGATGTTCCCAATATAGTAAGAGGCGTTACATTTCCCTCACACGCTTGCAGTATTCCACCAATCACTACGCACTGGTGAACTGGCCAATCACAGCACACCTCTCTTTTCAGAGCCATGAGCTTTGTTAAACATCAGCGCGTTTCAGAGAGGCGGAGCAAAGAGGAGATACAAACATGCACGGTGTGTGGAGAATACAGCGTTTTTTAAACTTTAAATGGTGTATACACATTACATCACATCTAAAACAAACAATAATATTCATTTAAGCCGTGCAATATCACCCCTTTAAATCTGGCTCTCTAACCATTAGGCCACAACTATCTTTGACCCAATGCATCAAATATTGCATAATAAGTGGACAAGAGTAATGATTCTCGTCGTTAGAGAAACAAGGCCTCCGCCTGTGACAGCCGGTGGCAGGGGCTTCCCACCTTTCCAAAGCTCTGGGACCCCTACCTCCACTGGTAGGTTACAATTTCTCGCTAGCGCTCACGTCTGACACACCCAGGCCAGTCAGCGTCGCTTCGCTAGAGATTGTGACGCAGCACAGCGCCATGGCGTTTTCCAGAGGAACCCCTTCTGTCGGTTCGACACAACGTCGAGAGACCGACAGAAAGGGAACGTCTTGGTTACGGATGTAAGCTCAGTTCCCTGATGGAGGGAACGAGACGTTGTGTCCTCTTGCCACAACACGTGCTGTCCACTGCAGCAGTCGAGGTATGCTCTCGGGCTCCTCAGAACAAAGGTGAATGAATGAGCACGCCGTCTTCCTTTTATACCCGGATATCCGGGGCGGAGTCCGGCATGCAAATTTCATTCGCCAATTTCATTGGCCTTTTCAAAATTAGTCAGAAGATGATAGGTTCTCAAGAGCGAACCCCATCTGTCGGCTCGACACAATGTCGAGAGACCAACAGAAAGGGAACTACACCTCACAGAGAACATGTCAGATATTAACATGAGAACAATCTGCCTATATGAGGTGTAATAACAATTCTAATGTAAAATCATTAAACTGATCACATACAGGGTTAATGGTCATTACGTTCTTCTTCCAGTATTGTTGTATTTGTTCTTGACAATATAAGATAAAGCCGATACTATCATCACATAAACAACATGAGATGAACTCACAGTTTGTTTAGTTGTTATAGAAATGACATCATCTCCGTCAGTGAGTTTGAGACAGCGGTGGAACAAAAGGTCTGTTATCAGGTCACTGTTTTACATTCAACTTGATCTTCTTTATTATTTATAGCTGAGAATCATGGTGGTATAACTCTTTCATAATGCTTTTGCATATTTCTCTTTAAAGATCTTCCTTCACACTAATACTTTATGTAGATGTGATCTTTTGACATTATGAATAAAGCATTCTTTCTAAAGGCCTTCAGATGTTTTATTTGACCGTATTTGAGTTTGTTTTACTGTATTCATATTTGAGAAACACACAAGCTTATATGCAGGTGTAACTCCTGTACTGGAGGTGAAGCCCGCGTCAAAATAACTTCACAAGAAATCCTCATTTCTCACTTCAGGCAGGAAGACAAAGCTGTCAGAGATTGACTCTTTTTGGATGATTCTTTTCACCTTATAAGAAGTTTTATGGCTGACTTTAAGTGTAAAGTTGATCAATCATGTGTTTCATCCTCAGATGTGTTTGACTTTATATGATTATTCATTATACATTATTGTTCCTGTGGAGATTAAAGCTCATCACTGGGATCATAAGTAATGTGTGAGTTTATATCGTGACGCTCTGTTGACATCCTGTTTTTCACATCTCATTTATGTGGCACAGATTTGATCCATTGGCTTGTTAGCCGCTAGAGAATTAAGGCTTGCTTATCTTTTCTGATGTGGCTTTATTTGGGAATGCCCCCAGGCCTCCTTAAAAATCCTTTGGTGACACTTTTTGAAGGCTTGTGATCCACTGATGATGAAACTTTATAAACTCTCCACAGTGAACATAAAGATCAGTCAGTAAAACATGATGATGACTTTGTTAAAGGGCCAGTTCACCCAAAAATGAAAAATCATTTACTCACCCTCATGTCTTTTCAGCCGTATCATTTGTTTGGTTGAACACAGAGAACGATAGTTGGTAGAATGTTAGTTTTTTTAGTTGTGGGACATCATTGACTACCATAGTAGAACAGATGAAATGGTAGTCAAAAGTGCCCCAGAACTGTTTGTTTTCCTAAATTCTTCAAAAGATCTCATTTTGTGTTCAGCAGAACAAACACAAATACATCATAAGAACTGAAAATTGCTAACATTCTTCCAAATATCTTTCTCTGTGTTCATCAGAACAAAGTCATTCAAACAGGTTTAGAACAACGTGAGGGTGAATAAATGATAGAAGACAGAATTGTTATTTTTGGGTGAACTGTCACTTTAAGGGGAGACTCTTCAACAGAAACAGCCATCAGTTCTTGTTCATGTTTGTCAGCAGAGCGAGAACACACACAGCCCTGACAGATATAGCTCATGCACACTTGTCTTCTGAAGTGATATTCACACCGTGTCTGATAAGATGAAATAGAGAACATGCATCATCAGTGTAAGTGATGTCAGACAGCGTGTGATCGTATTGGCCCGTGATGTTACCGGTGGAGTGCTTGTAGAGCACATCAATGATCATCAATCTCTTTGTCTTCCAGAGCTGTTTCTTGAGCACATCTTGAAGGTGGTGATTACGGAACCAATGGATGTCTGAGGAAACACATGACTTGTGCGGTTTTCATGGGTGACGAGCATGTGTTCAGTTCTCCAGGAAGATTATATTCAATTTAGTTGTATTCATTTAGTACAATTTTGCATCGCTTGTTTGCAGTCATGTGGTTCTGATGACGTGTGAAATTCAGATGGAGGACAGGAAGTGAGGAGCAGAATGAACGAGATGGAGTAAAGTCCATATAGTTACAAGAGAGGTATAAACAGAAAACCACAACATGTTATGAAGAGAAGTGATTTTTCTACTGAAATGAAAAACTTTAACTACTTCACCCAATCTACATCATCTAAAACACAAGAGCAGCTTTAAACCTGCGTCTGCGCTCACCAGGAGTCCAGTCAGGTAATGCTCCACTCTGTGAAAGTGAAGACAAACTTACACGTGCTGTTGATGGAACATGAGCTGATTCTCTACTTTGTAAAGCACAAGTTATTGTTTCTTTGTGTGAGTGTGAACACCTGGATATAACTGAACGAAACATACTGTAGCAAAGCCAACAACAGCGTCATTGCAGGGTTCAGACACAGCTACAGTGTTGATCTCTTTAGAAGTCACTTTTTCCGTTCTGGACATAATAAAAGCTCCCTGTGGTTTCTCTGTGTGATTGACACAAATGATGCAAAACATCCATTTTGAGTTTGTGATAGTAATTCCCATGTAGTCCTTCACTACAGAAACACAACCCATCACTGTAAAGCAGCATACTGTAATAAAGAGATATAATTACGCCCAACAAAGAGGAGAGCACATGGTATTACAATACACAACAAACTTCCAGAAACTGCTTCAGATGAACAAAGTACAAAAGTTGAGTTTGATGGTTTTATGTTAAATACAGTACATAAAAACCAATAAGATGAATTATTGAGAACAAAATCTGGGTAGTAATCTTGTTATTAACAGTTTGTATAAGACCAATGAAACACTGAAGTGAAGATGAAAGTCATATTGATGCTGACAGCCGATCAGACGTGACGACAGATGTCACTCACAGAGCAAACTCAGAAACTTTTATAATGCAGAAGTCTGGACAAAAAAGAAATAGAATTTAAATGCTTACAATGACATCAACGTGATTTGTATACAACAAAACGGAACTACAAATCAATGATAAAAGCATAAAATGATTTTTCACCTGAACAGGAGCGCATGGCCTTTATTATTGGCCACAGTGTAGAAGCCGCTCCTCGGAGAGAAATCCACACAGCGGGTTTGAAAGATCGTCTTTTTCCTCATAAGTGGAAAGTTAGAGAACACTGTGAAACTGGGAATGTGAACCTAAAGGGACAAATGACAGGACTCTCACCAAGCCCCATACGCCTTAAACTCTCAGCATCTCAACACATCGACAATGATTTCATGTGATATTAGTATTGATTTTGATATTACAGAATAATCTAAAGAAAATAACCTCAGACATCACACAAACATTTGTGCATTTACACCATTATTAGATGACAATGTTTTATCTCTAATTATTATTAATGATGTATCAGAAATAAACCGTCACTACAGTTAATTATCAAACTTCAGTATAAAACATAGCACGTGATGAGTTAAGTTATGACTTAAAATCATGCAGCTTATTAACAAGACAGGACCTATGACTTCTATAGGTGATCTGAGGTGTGCTTTGACTTCTATAGGTGATCTGAGGTGTGCTTTGACTTCTATAGATGACCTGAGGTGTGACTTCTATAGATGACCTGAGGTGTGTTGTGACTTCTATAGATGACCTGAGGTGTGCTGTGACTTCTATAGATGACCTGAGGTGTGCTCTGACTTCTATAGATGACCTGAGGCGTGCTGTCACTTCTATAGGTGACCTGAGACTTCTATAGATGACCTGAGGCGTGCTGTCACTTCTATAGGTGACCTGAGACTTCTATAGGTGACCTGAGGTGTGCTGTGACTTCTATAGATGACCTGAGGTGTGCTGTGACTTCTATAGGTGACCCGAGGTTTGCTGTGACTTCTATAGGTGACCCGAGGTGTGGTGTGACTTCTATAGGTGACCGGAGGTGTGCTGTGACTTCTATAGGTGACCTGAGGTGTGCTGTGACTAGGGTTGGGAATCGAAAATCAATTCCAATTTGGAATCGGAATCGAAAGGCTAGGAATCGGATCGGAATCGAAAGGAATAGGAATCGGATACTTGAGATTAAAATTTGAATTCCTCTTATCAATTTCTGTGTGCATATTTTCAGAAAAGTACATGTGTTGCATGATCTGCTGATATCTCAATAAAAACCCTTATGAAAATTATCGATATTTTTTACTATAGTAAGCATAGTTTAGCTATAGAATTTGCATTAAAGCACAGGAATCACAAATTAACCATAGTTGCATTATAGTAACTGCAGTTTAACCATGATGTAGTTCAACTATGATAATACAAATTGTAATAAATCAGAAAAGGTGTGTTTCTATGTGTAAATATACACAAAACGGTGCTCAAAAATATATAAATATATTTAGCAAACAAGTCAATATGCAGGCTAAATGACCACACAGGTTGATATCTAAATGTTTTACTTCAACTGTGAAATCGAAACTGGGAATCGATAAGAATCGAAATCGATAAGCAGAATCGGAATTGGAATCGATAAAATTGAAACGATTCCCAACCCTAGCGGTGACTTCTATAGGTGACCTGAGGTGTGCTGTGACTTCTATAGGTGACCTGAGGTGTGTTGTGACTTCTATAGGTGACCTGAGGTGTGCTGTGACTTCTATAGGTGGCCTGAGGTGTGTTGTGACTTCTATAGGTGACCTGAGGTGTGCTGTCCCTATAGGTGACCTGATGCGTGCTGTGACTTCTATAGGTGACCTGATGCGTGCTGTGACTTCTTATAGGTGACCTGAGGTGTGATGTCACTATAGGTGACCTTGAGGTGTGTTGTGACTTCTATTGGTCATCGCATGAAATTTATAGGCGATCTGAGGTGTGCTATGAAGTGACCTTCTTTAGGTGATCTGAGGTGTGACTTCTATGGGTGATCTGAGGTGTGCTGTGACTTCTATGGGTGATCTGAGGTGTGCTGTGACTTCTATGGGTGATCTGAGGTGTGGTGTGACTTGTATAGGTGATGTGGGCAAAAAAGTATGAAAGACTAAAGATTGTTCAGGGTTTGGAGGTTGAGAGTGTGACAGGGATTTGGGGTTAATTGTGTGACGCACCAATCGATTGGCCTCATCATCCGCTCTGGATCCAATGGCCAGAATCTCAGAGGTGTTATTGAAGCACAGAGACGTGGCAGCTGTCACCAGATTCATGATGGCCTTCAGAGGTTTGGGCTCAGTATTCTGCAGACAATCCTTCTGAGAGTACACGTTCACCACACCAGACTGAGACCTACAAATAAAACATTGACAAACAATCTTCAACACAGCCTGTGCAGAAAAAAGTCACTTATGCAGTTATGAATATAAAGCACTGCTAATGTAAGAGCGTCTTCGCAGTAAAGCGACATCTTTTACTGCATCTCACAATCTGAAAAACCTTACGTCAATGTTTTAAGTTCTTACTGAATTATTATCGGCATAGATGCTTTGATTCTTATGACGTCTTCTGAACCGGTCGATCATGTTCACGACACATTCACTTACACCTTTATTGTGTTAGATCCTCAATTATATGAAGGACTACATTTTTTGAATCAAGGCTGTATATCATGATGGCGCTCCTCGCTGATACTGTACACACCTACAGAGGTTTTCTTCATTTGTGTTCATCTGAACTTACTACATGTTTTGGTGAACTACTTCAAAGAGTCAATATCTACAGTGGCTTGCAAAAGTATTCATCCCCCTTCATTTTATTCACATTTTGTTATGCTGCTGCCTTATCTTAAACTACTTTAAATGATTTTTTACATTAATCTACACTCCATGCACAATAATGACAAAACAAAAAACTGATTTTTGACAGCTTTGCAAATTTATTAAAAATAAAAAACAAAAATAAGTACATTGCATAAGTATTCATACCCTCAACTCAGAAAATGGTTATAGCGCCTTTACAGACTCAAATCTTTTTGGGTATGATGTGAAAAGCTTTACACATCTGCATTTGGCAATTTTCTGTCATTCTTCTCCTCAGATCCTCTCAAACTCTGTCAGGTTGGATGGAGATCATCAGTAGACAGACATGTTCAGGTTTCTACAGGGATGTTCAGTTGGGTTCAAGCACTAGCTGGGCCACTCAAGGACATAGACAGAGTTGTCCATAAGCCACTCTTGCATTGTTTAAGTTGTGTGCTTAGGATCATTGTCATGTTGGAGAATGAACCTTCTGCCCTGTCCGAGGTTCTGAATGTTCTGGGCTAGGTTTTCATGATCATTATCTCTGTATTTTGTGTACAGTCCCTGAAGCTGAAAAACACCCCACATCATGATGCTGTTTCCACTACACTTTACTGTTAAGACAGTATTGTACAGGTGTTGAGCAGTGCTTGGTTTTCTCCAGACATGATGCATGAATCTGAGATTCATCAGACCAGAATCTCCTGTTTCTGACAGTTTGAAAGATTCGTTGAAGTACGTTTTTGCATATTTCAAGTTTCCATGTGTCTTCACTGAGCAAAGGCTCGAGTCTGGCCACTAAGCCATAAAGCCCAGATTGGTGGAGTGTTGCAGTGATGTTTGTCCTTCTGTAAGTTTCTCCCATCTCCATATATGATCATGGAGCTCAACCAGAGTAATCATCAGCTTCTTGGTCACCGCTCTAACCAAGACCCTTCCTCATCGATGGCTCAGTTTGGACAGGAGGTCAGCTCAAGTAAGAGATCTGGTGGTTCCAAACCTCTTTCACTGAGGATAAATGGAGGCTACATGCTTCTGTGAACCTTCAATACAGCAGATTGTTTTCAGAAGTCTTCCCCAGATCTGTGCCTTGATACAATCCTGTCTCAGAGCTCTACTGGCAGTTCTTTTGACCTCATGTCTTGGTTTTTACTTTGAAATGCATTTTCAGCTGTTGCACCCTTTATAGAGAGGTATGTGCCGCTCCAAATCATACTTAATCAATTGAATTTGGCACAGGTTAACTCCACTCGAAGTGTAGAAACATCAACAAGCAAAACTAATGCTTCCGAGCTAAATTTCAAGTGTCCCAGAAAAGGGTATGAATACTTATGCAATGTACTTATTTATGTTTTTTATTTTTAATAAATTTGCAAAGCTGACAAAAAAATCAGTTTTTTGTTTAGTCATTATTGTGCATGGAGTGTAGATTAATGTAAAAAAATAATCATTTAAAGTAGTTTAAGATAAGGCAGCAGCATAACAAAATGTGAATAAAATGAAGGGGGATGAATACTTTTGCAAGCCACTGATAAGGCAAATCAGATCATAATGCTGACAGCAAACAAAGCAGATGATTATTTATTCATTACTGTCACTATTTGACCCATGTAAATGGGAGAAACAATCAGTCGGAGTGATTTTGTGAGTGTATTTATGTTTCCTCACCCGCAGGCCAGATACATGTCATCTGGTGACAGAGCCAATGATGTGGCTCCTACACATCCATCATCTGTAAACTTCTTTAAACATTTACTGCTCCTCACATCCCAGATAAACACATCACCATCCACTGTGACACAATTACACAACATCAAGACCACATCCAGTGCTAGAGTTTAGCCATTGAAATCTCTTTTAATGTGTAGGGTTTATACTGACTGTGAATATTGTAAAACTGACCCGAGCTGCTGAAGATCTTACTGCTGTCTGCAGTGAAACCTGCTGAACACACATTCCCATTCATCTTCATACTGCCAATCACTTCTCGAGTCTGAAACACACAACACATTTCACTCAACCAAACTAACAGAGACAACACTTAATTTGTTAAAACATGCACTTCATGAGATTGAAATCAAGGAAACAGCTAAACTAACTGAACATCCATTCATTCAAACAGCTGAAGAAACACACGTTCAATAAACTTGTGTCCTGTCAATCACTGTGTGTGAGTTTAATTGACACGAAATCTGATCTTTTCTTATTTTTCTCAAGTCTGGCCTGAAAGTCTGAAGTTTGTTTCATCTTGTTTCAAGTGTTGTTGCTAGGGTATTCTAGCTGGTTACTAGGTGTTATTCAGGAGTTTGAGCAGGTTGCTGGTCACTGTCAGGTTAGTTTCTGCATGTAAATCAAAAAATCTTGATCTCTTTCTTTCCACATTGATCAAAACAACAAATTCATCTTCACTGCTGCGACTGCTGATGGAAACGTACGTTAGTTACTGCTGACACTGTATTCTCGTCTCGCTTGTGTTCTATGTGACGTGTGGTTTTCTCTGTAGTGAACGCTGAAGGGCTTCACTCATTGATCATCATTTCTACACGTGCTCTTGACATGAGCGTGTGTGTCGTACCTTCATGGTCATGAGATGAAGATAACCTGATGATCCCGAGAGGAGAAGACACTTTCCATCTGGAGATAACTCAAAGTCTTTCACCCTCTGTTCATTCAAACCTAACCGAGAAGAAAAGAGTTTAATGAGCCTTCTGTACAACTCTACAAGAACTCAACAAAAATCCTACAGTCATTCCCTTCATATCAGCTCAAACGTGTTCTTTGTGACTAGCTGACATGTACATACACTAGGGCTGTCACGATGAAGCGACAATAAATATCACGTGATTTATTCCCAGCTTTTGAGCGAAGTACGGGAAAATGCTGCTGCATCCTAAAGCCAGAGGGCGCTCTCGTGCGGAAACTCCACATACGCACTGCAGAAGAAGACCATAACACGCTCTAGAATCTAGGAAATGCCTACGGACATCTTTTTATCACGGTTACTGAAGCCTCATCAGGTATTTTCATGATAATAAAGTACATTTATAATGATCATGTTTGACGGTGTTGCTTTTTCAAATGCACATTATAAGCGACTCAAACTCGCGCTGCTTTTAGATCATCGAGCAGCATTTCTACTGATCCCAGAGCCGTGCTTCACGGACAAGCTACGCATTAAAACAAATATCGACACATTGCATATCGCAGCCAGCTCGAGTACAATAGGGTTTAGTGGTATCGCGATAAATGATCGTGCAGCCCTAACATACAGTATTATGCCAAAACGCACACAAACACACGGTTGTTAAATATTAAAGCAACGGTGATGTGTTGTACCTCGTACAGTAGTCACAGGCAGGATTTTGCCCTCCATCATGTCATACATGTAGAAGAGTTTGTTTCTCAATCCTGTGGCTACAATACGCTCTCCATCAGCGCTAAATGAAGCTTTATTCACCGGAAAATTCTCCAGATGAATGCTCTGGATCTTCGGATTCGTCTTGCCATCAACCTGTTCCACAGAGTGCATAAATCATGATCTTTACTCCTTTATTACAGTTTGAGTTTGTCATGAGAGGTGTCCTGATGTTGACATTGTGATTCAGTGGTTTCAGTTTTAATGGACAGAGGGCTGTGGGTTACCTGAAAGAGCGATACCGAACAATCCAGACCGGCCGTCATCACAATCTGAGCGGACGAGTGAAACTGTACTGAGGTCAGTCGATCGTCACCTGGACGTTCATTATTGGCATTCAAGCACTTTTTGATCTGGAAACAGCGAGAAAAACAGATGACACGGTTACTACACCTAGCACTCACGTTCACATTATTTCAATCTACAGTAGAGAAAAACAACATTTCTGAACATCTCGAAGTGTGAAGTGAGCACATTTGAAGCAGACACCTTAATAATTCCTTTAGGAAGACTGTCAGATGAGCCGATGAAGTTTCCGGTCCGCTGCATCAATTCATCATCGCCATCGAACTCATCTTCTGCTTTACAGGAGAAATAACCTCATGAACGTATAACAGCACCGCTGTGATCGTAGCATGATAACAGACCACAGTTACATTCACAGATCTGAAGGTCTTGATTACCTTTTCTCTTGGCCGTTTTGACAGTCACCTCCGCCCAGCTCGGTGTTCCACCCATCGCTTTCTGAAACCTATAAAACAAGTTAGTGTCTCGATTCCATCTTGATTTATTTCGATCTTTCTTTCTTTCTCTACGCCTTACTGTTCCTTTAGGTGTCGCTGTAGCTTCTGTTTGCTCATCTTAGTTTCCGTTTTGCTCTTTTTGTAGTCCACACGATATCGATGCGTCACGTCCACACTGACCGACAGAAAATGAGAAAGATTACATCACAAACGTATCTGCAGATGTCATTCGAACACGATGTCATGAAGGCTGTGAGATCACGGGTCAACACGCGTGCTTTTCTCTACACATGAACCACTTTCTTTAAATGTCAACTATACGAAAACCGTGAAAGCTGAGGTTGTCTTACTCTTCTTCCACGGCATCCTCCTCATCCTCCCATACAGGTTTGTTCTTTGCAGGATGCTGATGAATGTCCTCATCATCCTCTGAAGAAGAGCTGCAGACGTCATCTTTCAGTAGCGCGTCACTCTCCTGTTCACAGACATTAACAACACCATTCCTTAAATATTATGGTACGGTTCAAAACATCATAGTGTCTAGGACAGTTTACTGTAGTAAAACTACAGACGTGTTTCCAGCTATTTGCTGTAACCGTAATATGGTTAGTGCACTATAATAAAACCGCGGTTAATATCATATGAACCTGAGTGAGTCGTTCAGTGAGTCGCTCGTCCGCCCCGAACACGAGCTCCTCCAGCAGTTTGACGGACGCGTCGTCCTCGCCGAGCGTCGCGCACAGCGCCGCGTGTTTCTGCTGTTTACTGCGCTCCTCCGCGACGCGCGCGGCGGGGTCCGACTCTTCGCTCAAACGCCGCTTCGCGTTCCGTCTCTGTTTCTTAACTAAAGACACAGACGAGTCCATCATGAGCTCGAGACATTCAGTTTTTATACAAGACACGAGGACTGTTTTCAGTTCATCTGCCTCGCATGCGAACGACACTTCCGCTCGTGACCTGCACGCTCTCGACACACGTGTGAATGGGTGAGAATACAGCTTTGCGGCGCATTACCGCCACCTGCTGGTTATAAGTGCAGCTAACACTGTGAAATATCGCTTTGGGAAATGTTTGTACAGGTTTGAGATGACAAGAGGGTGAGTAATGATGACATCTTATATTTTGAAGGTCAACTATTGCTTTTTCTGTTCTTCCTTCCGTGGTTGGTTTGTGCCATACACCCTTCACTTCACTTCATTTCATTCTCTACTTTACCTGCACGTCGACATCTGTCTTCTTTGCCGTGTGCGCACTCATTGGCCAACCCTGTTCCTTTAACACCTGTACTGAACACGAGCATACCCAACAGAAAGCTGCCTAAATACCCATCATCTGAATTCCATATATTGTTTAAGTAATCTCAGTTGAAATATTAAATCAGAGCTCTGTTATCTCAATAGGTTTTGAATTACAATCTCGTTTCACTTGTTTCTTATTTTCTCAGCATGGTTTTGTTGTTCGTCCCTATCAGAGCAGGAAGAACTCTAAAAATGCCCAACTGGGATGGCATCAGGATGAATGAGTTATGAGAGAACTGTCTCTTTAATGCTGTGCACCCTTCAGAGCGCTCTACGTTGACTGCGCGCGCAGTGTGTAGGATCCAGTCAGCGTTGGCCCAGTTCAGCCCCGCCCACCGGCCCAGTCTTTATAAACGCACAGCACACGTTCTTCCGTCTTCTTCTGTCCGTCTGTGCGACAGCTCACACAAGTCTCACATCATCTCATCTCACCCGTAAGGTGCGCGTGCTGTTTCTGTCTTGTATGTGCTGCGTCGCGTTTCTGTTCAGCATGTTGGAGATTGTTGCGAAACTTTATCAATTGACGAACAGTCTTCATTTGTGGAAATGATTTTTTGTCCGTCGCTGCACGCGCGTCAGGCCTCGATTGTTGTCTCGCGCGCCTCCCTCTCTCTATCTCGACCAGCGACATGAAGATTAACGGCATATTAGAACGCTGTGATTTTGGCAAGTGCGAGGTGAAGATAATAGACGTGTTCATCATAAATAAAATCTGTTGCTTTGTGAGCAGTGTTGTGCGCGTGCGCTGGAATATGGCCGCTTCCTCCTCAGCTGTTCTGAACGCAGCAGCTGCTTTTTTGAAACGCATGCACAGAATTACAAAAATACTTTTTTTTTTAAAGCCATCATATCTCCACTTGATCAAAGTGACCGTTTTACTTTTAGACTCGAGGTTATGCCCTACATAGTCAACGCTATATGCCTAATCATACTTTTCAACAGAACGTGGGTGTTTAATACTGTTTTATAAGGCTAATGTGATGCTCAGACTACACGACTCGGATATTTTACAGTCCTGTTCATCTGTTGCTCTTATCATAACACCTCAATAAAAAGTTGAATTCGGTTATATATTCATACATACAGAATTAGTTCAGGTGTATAATTTTACATTCTGTAAATGTTGAACTGCCACTTTAATGAAAGGTGCTTCAGAAGGTTCTTCACAGCCATGCAATAGATGGAAAAAGTGGTTCTTCTGTGGCAGAATGCTTCTAAAGTAGCAAATGTGTCCTTTTCTTTTGAATGCACTGATTATATGTCGTCATTCTATGCGTGTAAACCCGGAATCTGAATATGCGGTGGTTCAGTGAATGAGCATCATGTCTTCTCTCTTTCAGTGCTATGGCTGCAAAAAGCGAGCGCACCTTTATCGCCATCAAACCTGATGGTGTTCAGAGAGGTCTGATCGGAGAGATCATCAAACGCTTCGAACAGAAGGGCTTCAGACTGGTGGCTATGAAGTTTCAGCAGGTTTGTCAGCAGACGTAGAGTTATGGATCATCTGTTTATTATGTGTATAACTGTTTGTTTCCAGTCTCCTGAGAAAATCACGGGATGCGTGAATGTGTGCTCATGACGTCATATAGAAACATCTGCAGCAAACGCTTGAGATTCAGATCTGTGTGTGTGTGTGATTATATGTCAGGCTTCTGAAGACTTGCTGAAACAGCATTACATTGATCTTAAAGACCGGCCGTTTTACGCTGGACTTGTCAAGTACATGAACTCTGGGCCTGTTGTTGCAATGGTGAGTGTTGACCACCGTCGTGACTTTCAGTGGATGACTGTTTTCAAAGTTTCTCTTGAATGCACAAGACAACATTTTTTGTCTAATAATATGAAATGTCTTCTTGTGCGATCTTATTATGTATATCTGTCGTTTGCGTTAAAGGACTCCGTATGTCGGGCTCATATGCCACACTGTGTATCTGAAAATGTTTCTGATGCTGGAAATGTTTGCTGCGTTTAGGTATGGGAGGGTCTGAATGTTGTCAAGACTGGAAGAGTGATGCTGGGAGAGACCAACCCTGCCGACTCCAAACCCGGCACCATCAGAGGAGATTTCTGTATTGAAGTGGGCAGGTAAGTGTGTTGTGTAACACTACTCCAGTGGTGTTTTGTGAGGATGGTAAAGGGTCTGACGCTCATGTGTAATGCATCAGTTGAGATGTTGTTTTGTTGTGTGGTTTAGGAACATCATTCATGGCAGTGACTCTGTGGACAGTGCCAATAAAGAGATCGGTCTGTGGTTCACCGCTGAGGAGCTGGTGTCGTACAAGAGCTGCGCACAACACTGGATCTATGAATGAACTCTCCCAACACACGGGTTGAGACTCTCTGCACTTACTGCTGGACATGTTCCCCACTCGTACACGCGTGTGCGTGCGTGTGTGATCTCTCTCTTGTCTGAAGCGCTTGTTTGAATAAACGATACGTCTCTGATCTCTTTCTGCAGTGGTCATTCTTCTGCCGTTTCGGTCACACTCTAAACTTCTTGATTTTTACACAAGTTCGCCACATTTGCTTACTGTGCTACACCAGCTAATGTTCACTGGTGTTTTTTGTTGTATTTTACCCAGTGAAGCGTGACCGTTACAGTACCAGCGTCCATAGCATGACTGCAGTCATCATTCAGAGATCAACAGCGTGCTTCCAGTCAGTGCAGTTGAAATGCATTTTAACATGACGTTTACACTCAAAGGCCTGTAATCCCCATTGTGGTGTACAGTATTATCACAGTGCTGAATTGAATTATGCAAACTGTTATCAATAATCAGTGTAAATTGAAATGTAAGAAGAAACCAGCTGTGAAAACCGTATCAAATGGGTCCGAACACAACCATAAAGAGTAATAATAAATTAGTGTGAGGACATTTTCCACTCATGTATTTTTGTTAGTCTAGATCCGTGGTTCTCTAACGTTTTCATTGTGAGGCCTGCTTGGTGTATAGAGTGCATTGCTTTGCAGCCCCCAAATCAAAACCTATTCAGTTATACAATGCTGGAACATCAATCGGTTGAGTTGGTGGTCATTCTTTCCTGATGTTTGATTGCATAGATCTATGATAAACTTTGAGGTTTCATAAAATACTACAAAATCTGTGGTCCGAGAAGCACTGGTCTAGATGAACGGATTCCATGACTGTATTGTTCTTCAGTCACTCTCATGTTTCATTCATTGATACTCATATGATATTATACACAACAAATTGAACATCTAGAATATAATGTGTCCATAGAGTTTGTGTGATGTGATTCTTGATGTTGTGTAGGTACACGCTGTGTGCGTTCGTTCTGAACGTGTTTTTACTCTCATCTTAACTCGACGCTTGTCATTCTATGATGAAAGCATTACAGTTTTTCTCGATTGCTAACACACAATTCACCGTTTTCTCGCAACTTTAAACACATTCTCAGAACGAAACACCAACCAAAAACCTGAATGGTTTTGAGAAGAGAGCTTCATTTTGACCTGAAAATAGGAAGTTTTATTAAAAGTATTAAAAACAGAAGTTAGGGATTTGTGTTAAGAGTTTGGAGAAAATGAGGAATCGTTTCAAGAAGCCTGTAATAAACTGTAATAAGAGGTGAAATTTCCCCCGTCTAACACACTTGTGTTGTTGTGTGATATGTCGTGTGTATCTCCTGAGCAAACACACACTGGCACAGCCTGTCAGACTCACCTGACTGCATTACCGGCCCTGACCAAACCCTCTGCGTGTGTGTCACACAACACAATGACATGTTTACACTGACGAGACATGCATTCAAACTCAACAAAAGAACACGAGAGTGAGGTAGGTGAGATGTAGCAGATGTTATTATGAATGGGAATGTTGTGTTTGAGATACTTCAGCAGAGATTTCTGGGGTTTTCATGTTGTGACAGTGACACACAGTCAGGCTAGATTTACAGCTCCATTTCAGTGGTTAAAAAACTCAAATGATGTACTGTCCTGAGATTCTAATCCTTTATCATAACGCGTATGTGTGTTTGTTAGTTTTTATAGGATGAGGTGGTTTTCAGTCTCTACCAGAGACAAAACAGCTTGGGAAACTCTTGATGTTTCATATTAAGCAAATGAAAATGTGAAGTTTGTCATTCTTTTTAATGAAGCATTCCATAGAAACTGTACAGAATAGACTGTAATTTAGTGTAAATGATCAAAGAATTGTGATGTCACTGCTGGTGTACACATTAAGCGTTTCATTTTCATTTGTTCGTTCGTTCGTTGTGGATGAAGTACAGACACAGCACAAAGATCATAACGCATCTTAACACATGTACTGTAAGGTGTGTGTGTCTTCTGGAATTGTGCAACTCACTACAAAGACTCGACTTTCTGCATTTTACACAGTGTTTGTGCACATGCCCTACTCTGAGAAACACATTTGCCTTCCTTTCTACATATATAATCAGACGCGTGTCTGATGAAATGACCGTCTCACATCAGCATGAAAGAGTTTTCACTGGTTTGACTTAGGAACCCAAAACTCCAGTGGAGAACAAAAAACCTCGAGAGACTACACCCGGGGAACCAGTTCTCCTCTGGCACTACTGCTGCATCTCTACAACTAGGCTAAATAAAGGGAAATCAAGTGGAAAGGTGGACAATAGATTTAAGATGATCTTAATATTCTAATAGCTATTGTAGTTACAGTTTTGTAGTGAGGACCTCCCTCTTTAGCTCCAGCATCTGGTCTGGGTGCAGACTGCATCTTGCTCACACCTGGGAGCAATGAGAATAGACAAACTGTTCTTTTTCTTCGAATTCTTCTTTCTGCATGCATTCACGATTCAGCACGGTTCATTCCGAGCAGAGAAAAGTTTGTAATCATGGCGTGTGGAACCAGGTTCACGTGGAAACATAACTGTAACCTTTTCAGGCCGAGATTAGAAAGGTTCGGCGCGATGGTGGAAAAGCGCTCAAGTTGTTATAGGAAGTGTTCCTGGTTCTCATTAATGCAGCCTAACAACGCCTTAGGAGATTTGTATTATAGACGTGTTGTGTATGCACGGCTGAAGACATGCGTCTTTAATCTAGATGCAGACTGACTTAAACTGAGTGCGACTGCCTCCTGCACAGCACTCGGAAGTTTGTTCCAAAGTTTAAGCGCTACATAGGAAAAAGATCTACCACCTGCACGAGATTTTGAAATTCTAGGTATTACCAACTGGCCAGAGCTTAATAAATCAGAAACAACATCGGAGTGTCTTTAAAATTGGGAACTACTTTCTCCCAGCCAAGCATACGGTAAAACCAACCTCCGGTACTAATTCCAAACCGTCACGTCTTTTAAAATATGCGCCGTGCTGCTTCAGGGAAGTTATTCGTGAGGAATAATGAGGCAGGCCGTGCGTGCGAATAAAGAGAGAGACTGCAAAAGGCAACTCACCTAGAATGTGTTCATCCCAATGTACTGCGACACGTTCCATGGCTTTTTAATGTAAACATGCGCTTCTTTACTGTGAAGCGCGTCTGTCGAGTCCTGAGTGCTGTGAAATGCTCTAAGAGACACTGCTAATGTGTGTGTGTTACTTTCAGTTTCACTTTCATAAGTCCGAGTTAGTTTAGTGTTAGTGTGATACAGACTGTGAAGCGGTTTCCGTGGTGATACTGGTGGAATATCCTATCAGCCAATCAGATTCGAGAACCAGAAAGAACTGTTGTATAATAATTAAATGACACCAATATGTGGGCTTTTTGTGTTCTTTTTGCTTTTGTTCTTTAAAGTTCCAACAGATTGAAGCAGCCTCAGTTTTTTTCCGTCAGTGGTTCGGTTTCTATTACGGTAAAAGAATCGTTGTATATTGTTTGTGTTTCAGGATGGCAGAGTTTGATGTGGAGTTGTTCTCTGAACAGGAGCTGACCTGCTCCATCTGTCTGGAGATCTTCATCGAGCCCGTGTCCACACCATGCGGTCATAACTTCTGTCAGAGTTGCATTGGTGGTTATTGGGCTTCCAGTTCAGTCTGCACCTGTCCGCTGTGTAAACGTCCGTTCGGCGAAAGACCTGAACTCAGCATCAACCGTGTGTTTGCTCACATCGCGCAGAAATACAAAGAGAAGCGCTACGGGGAGCCGCCCAAACCAAAACCGCGACAGAAATCCATTTCAGCTGGAGTTTCACCGACCGATGCGCACGAGCAAATATTCTGTGACATCTGCAGCGGCAAGAAACAGAAAGCCGTCAGTTCATGTCTGACGTGTACTGCGTCGTACTGCGAGATTCACGTGCTGCCACATCGCCAGACGTCCTTCTACTCATCCCATCGGCTGCTGGACCCTCACGAGGCCCTGCGGGGTCGAACCTGCCCTCAACACGGACGACTTCTGGAGGTTTACTGTCGGACAGATGAGAAGTGTATTTGTGCCATCTGTGTGTTAGAGGAGCATCGCACACACGCCACAGTCTCCGTGCAGACAGAGAGAGCTTACAAACAGGTCAGATCTCCTCTCTCGTACACACCGACACCAATCAGAACACTGGGAAATTAAACAAACGTCCAGTACATCTTCCTTTAATTTACCGACATTTCCGCTAATGCTACAATGTCATTTAATGCAGCGCAAAATGTGAAATACACTTAAAACAACTGTCAAAAAAGAAAATTCCTTCATATTATTGTGCCCTGGTTTTACAGTTTAGTGTTTTGTCATCGTGTTCGTCGTATTTGTGTTTTACCTTAAAGTCTTCTGATTGATTTCTACTAGACTCACATCCTCTTCTATATACACTTCTATGTTTACTTGACTTTACGTGATGCACACACAATTATACATCCGAGAAATATTTCCTTTCAAAAGTTTTAAACACGACTCATTTCTATTTGATAAAATAACCCTTTTTCCCTCATAAAACACAGTACGAAACCTTAAATCGCACAAAAGTATCTGAAAGATTTCTTATATTCTGTACAATTCGTGGTTATTTGCGAAACATTTTGCAAAAAAACTCAAGTGAAAGTTTAAGACCACAAAGAGCCTCATGGATCCAAATCCTCCCTTGTTTTCTCATCTCATCTCCTAGAGACTTCTGGGAAAAACCGAGCTGGACGTTCAGATGTGTATTGAAAGAAGAAGTGTGGACGTAAATGAGCTGAAGAGTAAACTGCAAACCCTGCAGGTATTTATTCTGCAGAATACATCGAGTCATTTAGCGGACGCTTTTATCCAAAGCCACTTACAGACGAGGGAAACGAGGGAAGCAGTCGGATCGAGCAACATGAGGTTAACAGAACAGAAAGAGTCACACAGTTCACTCCACAGATGAGGATGGGTTCATCTGTGAACTGGTTTAGGAGATCCAGTGAAACCTAGCATTGACTCTTCATGTCATCGTACCGTATGTTTGTTATCAGTTTAGCGAGTGTGACTGTTTGTGCTGAAGCCTGTTCTAATGGAAGTGTGTGTGTGTGTGTGTGATAGAGTTGTGCTCACTCAGAGCTGTCTGAAGTGGATCAGCTTCTGTCTGACATCACACAGTCTGTGGATCGCATCCGGAGCGAGCTGCTGGCCGGTATCCAGGAGAAACAGGAGGCTGTGATTGGACGAGGACAGAGAATCGTCTCTCAGCTGGAATCCAAGTTAACTCAACTGCGAGAGCGGAAAGACGGACTGGAGGCTCAGGCCGTTTCTGAAGATCACATCAGCTTTCTCAAGGTATATTTCTCTCATTCTCATTCACAAATCCTCTGATTCTTCCAACGGTTCTCTGAGCATTTTTACTGAAGAATGTTACTGATTTCTCTATCAAGTGAGAATGCCTGAAATGACCGCATGTATTTTCAGACTAAAGGCTTTTTTTTTAAAAACGGAAGTTTTATTCAAAGTGACCAAATGAAACATGTTGTTTTCAGGTTAAATAAGTAACAGGATAGTGTTTGGGGTCAGAGGTCACACAAAACAAATGTGAAAACGTAAGACCTTTGTTCTCCATCAGAGCCGTCGCTGGACCTGAATGAAGCCCTGGATGTTTTAGCTTCGGGTGTGTTTGATTACCACACAGCCTCGGACCAGATGACCAAAAACTGAGACCAAATCCTACTGTATATCTCAAGTCAGTCTTGTCTTCTAAACAACTCCTGTCTTTGTTTGTTTGTCGTCAGAGTTTTGAGGAGATGAACCGTCCCGTTCAGGACACAGACACACATGATGAGCTGGAGGAGGATCTGACGTTACACTTCTCTCTCGGAGATGTGAAGAGAGCTTTAGGAGAGATGTGCGAGCGACTGGACGACATCCGCTACGGTGAAGTCCATTACAGACACTCGGGTGAGATATTCTTATCTGTCAACTCCGTCTCGGATGTTTCTCTCAGGAGAAATGGAAAGAGTCTGGAGGTGATTGCAGCGCTGAAATCATCTGGATTTGAGTCAATGTGAGGAGAAATGTTTGAGTTGATATTGAGATCTTCAGTCATACTGACTTTTGATCGCAGACGAGACCAATCGGCGCTCAGTTTGACACGTTGTTGACATCTCTTCTCAAACTCTCATGACACACACATTTCTGACTCGTTTTCTGCAGCAAAAGTTTCCTTTTTTTCTCCTTTTAATCTCACTGACGTCTAAGAGAAATCTGTTTCTGTCACGTGTGTGTGTGTGTGTGTGTGTGTGTGTGTGTGTGTGTGTGTGTGTGTGTGTGTGTGTGTGTGTGTGTGTGTGTGTGTGTGTGTGTGTGTGTNTGTGTGTGTGTGTGTGTGTGTGTGTGTGTGTGTGTGTGTGTGTGTGTGTGTGTGTGTGTGTGTGTGTGTGTGTGTGTGTGTGTGTGTGTGTGACAGTGTCGGGTGTGGCAGAGAGCGAAAGTTTGACAAGTCTTCAATTCATCAGGAGGAAAGACCACTGGTCATTAAAAGGTAAACAAACAAACATAATCTATCTGTATCCTTATCTTTGGAGAAATATTCATCTTCTTTTCTTCTACTCTTGAATGTTTTATAGATCTGCGGAAGATCAAGACAGGTATGGAAAGCGCACAGCAGCAGCAGACATGTTCTTCTTCTTGTGTCAGTCAGTGTATTTTCTGACGATGACGATGTTATTCTGTCTTTGATCGGGACCCATTATTCATATCAAGAGCGATTCATTACAGCTTTATTTTCACGTCTGCTCATGTTGAATAGAAACGACATGACTTGCTGTCTGTTATCCGAGTTCTCAACTTGTGCTTTACATGAATCTTCTCTACGGTATTGTGTTCTGGATCCCTAATAACCAACAGCAGCAGTTAGAGCTGGACCTTTCTCTCACCGTGCTCAGAGTTGATCGGTGTTTTCTGCACTACTCGTGTGTCATGTGGAGACGAACGGTTACTTACGTACATGTGTACATGTGTGTCTTCTAGGTCACAAAAAGATTAAAGGCTTCCTTGGTGAGTATTATTGATTCTTCTTATCATATAAGTTATCAAACACATCCGTGAAGTAATGTTAAAACAACATAATATATGTCCTAGCTAAAACAGTCTAAAAAGTTCAAAACGTATTTCAAAATATTATTTGTTGAATATTTCAAAGCATTCAGAAATAATTCGAATGCTCTTAGAACATATTTTTTTGTTAGACTGAGCACAAACCTTAATACCAAAAAGGAACGAAACAAGTATAAAAAGAAAGATTTGCTCTGGAATTTGCAAGGTTTTAACTGAGCCGTTTCGAGAGATTGAGCTTCAACAGTTTTGCGTTCTATTTGAATTTGTAGATACAACTTTTTTGTTTTCTAAAAAAAGTCCCAAAATATTCACAATGCTAAGAAAAACCAGCGCATAATATGAATATTTGAATAACATTAAAACACATTTTGAATGAACAAATATTTAAATGTATTTGCATTTTATTTCTTAATCTATTATTCAAATAGTAAAATTTGTAGTTTTATTTTCAAAATACACTCATTCTATGTTTGATGCTCATATTTCTTAACAGGGGTTGTGTTTGTGTCGTTATATTTAACACTGAAGACGCTAGTTTTCCTGCTTTAGCCGCTCAACAGTTCAGGAGAGTTCCACTCTCATATTCAGCGTTCATAACCAGTTTTAATAAGACATTAATGCACACCATAAGAAACACTGACTTCAGTGCCGTGCTGAGACCTTTGGATGGGCAGGTGCTCAAGACTTTCTGATCACGTTCCGCCCATGCATCAAAATGGGCACTTTGGGCAAAGGGGCTCAAGCACCCTCCCACCTCCCAAGTCCCACTGCATTCGATCATTTCATCACTTGAAACTCATCTTTAAGCATTACACTAGCATGTGTATAATATGTTATATGTATATTTTTTCCTAAAATGACTTGAATGTAACTCTACACTCTTGCTTCGTTTAGTATATGCAGATTCATGAATATGCATATTAGTCCCGACTCAGACCGTTGATTCTATATCTATGGCCAAAATCTGTGAACGTGATTGGTTACAGGGTTATGATGTGGTAAACAGAATACTTCATTCAAGTGTACACGTAACGTAGACATTGCTGCGTTTCAAGTACAGCAACTTGACAATTCCTTCATTTCAGAGGACATATCACTGAATCCAGTGACGGCTTACCCGTTCCTCATCCTGTCAGACGACAGAAAACAGCTGAAGAGAGGCGAGAAGCTGCAGTTCTACAGAAACAGCGTCCAGCGCTTCGACGTCTGGTCCTGTGTGCTTGCGAAAGAAGGCTTCGAGTCAGGACGACACTACTGGGAGGTTAAACATCTGATTTGATATCTTCTATGTTCTGCTCCAACAACAGTATTCTACTTTTGTGAACAACAGAGCCCTGTGAAGAGTGAGCTGTTGCCGATAAATGAAAGGTTTGAGACGTTTCTTTCTGACTTCCAGGTGAATGTTGGTGAGAATAAGGACTGGAAGTTAGGAGCGGTGCGGGAATCGTCTCAGAGGAAAGGTCTGTTTGACATGAGTCCTGACAGCGGTTACTACACCATCTGGTGGAGCGGGAATCATTTGAGAGCTCTCACAGCTCCTCCTCCTGTTAAGATTAAAGTCAGCGGTCGTCTGCGGCGGGTCGGTGTTTATCTGGACTGTGAGGAGGGGCAGCTCATCTTCTATAACGCCAAGACGGGTTCAGAGCTGTATTCATTTACCACAGTGGAGTTCTCCGAGAAAATGTTCCCGCTGTTTGGCACCAGTGATAAAGACCTACCGCTGGTGCTGATGTCCGTGGCTGTCAGTGTCCCCGAATGACCAGCTCTCCTCATCTCAAAGAGGGAAACAATGATCACTTTCACCCAAAGAATAAAGAAGAACGTTCAGACTCTGTCACAGCCATTCTCACTTTTTAAACATGGTTCCTATTATATCAACTCCATGTAACAAACATTAAAAGAATGAAAATCATTTTGAGAATTTGAACTTCAGCTGCAAACACGAAGATCTTTGTTTAACCTCACCACAGCTTTTAAATCCAGAATATTCCCGTACATCATTTTAAGCAAATGATCAAATCGGGTTACAATATTATTACATAAAGCAAAAATACTAAATAACTACCATTGACTGAAAGATTAAATAAGAGTCTTTTGCAATTCCTTCACATTCATGTAATCACGAGTTATATTTCATGTCGTGTGTCCACCACATCATTGGTGTAATATTAATGTATATTCAGGACTTTGTTTCAAATTCCACCGAAGGGTTAAAAACCAGCCTTCATTTGTCAACACAAATGGAGTGACCCAATGCAAGTAAAGTTAAAGTAGTGAAGCCAAATGTCACACACTGTCGGTTTAAGGACTAGAGTGTCGTCATGGAAACAAACCCGTCTTATGAAGAAGTAACTTTGACTGCACAAACACTCAACAAATTCCATCAGACTCGGAATCAATACGCCCTGTGCACAAGCGTAGCGTATCGACGAACTTCCGCTGTCGCCAGAAGTCGGCATGTCAGTTTCCGGTTTGCTCTCGCACCGCACAGAATGTCAGTGTTCACAAGATGTCTTCAAGATCTGCCCAAAATAAGCATTAACGATGTACACCGCATCGCTGACGCCTGGTCTCCTGCTCCAACAAGCAAGCGGGACAAAAGATTGAGCTGCCAGTGTAAATCTTTACATTTATTCAATACACCAGGAATTTGTACAAGATGTTTTTTGCTTAAAGATAATAAAATAAGTCAAGTAAAATAAAGAGAATTTTCAGAGGTTTTTTCTTCTTAAGTTTTTACTGTTCCTGTCACATAAGCATAAAACAATCAAAAAACACTTTAATGTGCCAAAGCCATCCGAACCGAAAACGGTGGGCCATACACTGAGGTTCGTATTGAACCGTGAATGAGCTGTATTGTTGCATCCCTAGTAAACAGCCAATAACATGAATGATGTTATCGTGATGAATGTGTATTACACTCATTTATATATATATATATATTTGTCATCTCCAGATGCACTTGTGTCTTTATATCAAACTTTCTGAGTGATAAGCGCTGCTTACTTCAGTACCTTCGGTGAGAGCACCAAGTACTTTTCTAACGCTCGTGTTAAACTTAAAAACTGCTGAAATATTCCTGCAGCCTCGACCACTTAAAGGTCCGTCTAGTGGTGAGGTTGTGAATTGCAACCAATGGCTCACTCCACCCCTCCCTTTCAAAGCAATAGGGGGCTGACACAGGACTATGATGGCATCACGTTTTCACTTCTTTGCTTAAGAAGATTAGATATTTAGGAAACACGTTCTGTAGAGCAGTTTGTCCGTTTAGGGCTACTGTAGAAACAACATCATGAATTCCATGTAAGAGGTGTGTGTAGATAGAAATAGCTCATAAAACATAACGCTTCATTTAGCAAGTCTTTATACACCTCTGAGGATGTATACGATATTGCATTTCTGTCCATAGATCCTCCAAAAAACTACAGATTGGTCCTTTAAACACGTCTTTAAAAAATAACATTGAAATCTGCATGGTGGCATCACGAGAAACATGACAGGAGAGAAAATAAAAACAACCCCACTGTCTTTATTTAGTTAGACATTTTACAGTAGTCACTCTTATAGTAGCTGCCTTGAGTTTCTCTTTTTCTCATTGTTTTATCTATCTTTAATCACTTAGATCAATGCAATGGAAGAAATATGAAAAACCAAACAAAAGAAAAAAGGACATTTTGGCAAGATATAGTAATATGGATCCAAACCCAATACTGGATTCAGTTCAGACATGGCATTTCTGTAACGTGGCCTTTTGAACCGGCACGAAACACATCGAGATGAAATAGGAACTGTAATTAAAACTTCATCTGACTGCTTCATATAGATTCCTTTCAAACCGTCAGTGTTTGATATGTAAGCGTCATCTACGCACAGGTCATTTCAGATGGACGTAACTCAAGTTAAACGGCACTGAACATGATCCCTAAAATGTACATGAAATAAAACATCACGATAAGGATCCTTTGTATCAATATGGTGTCAACAACACTTCAGGTTTCACGGTTGCAACTACATCGTCGCCGTCGTGGTGGTGGGCTTTTGTAAGAGTCGAGATCACTTTTAAGGGAGGATGCCGTCTGTGGAGTTACAACAGCGCAATGGAATTCTGTCATTTCTTCCCGTACTGCCGTCCAACACGTTCAGCTGTGATGTACTGGACCCAATACTGAATTAAAGTGTGCAAGGAAAACAGTCAGTGCAAGATGTCGACATGCATCGCATTCTGGAAGCTGCAGGAGATTAAACACAAGCTGCTTTAGGAAGAAACAGACGGCGATGTCAGCGAGCACGTGATGCCACGGAAGAGGACGATAAAGTCCGCTTCAATCCGTGCTTGCTTTGGGTTTTGTGATAATACTGAACCATGCTTTGAAAACACCGGCAGTCTGCACGAGTGACGCCCGGCGGGTCAGCAGCAGCTTTAATGGAGACAGTAAATCAAAGACAAGCCCTCAGACTTTCAGCTTATAGCAACACAAGAGGAATAGAAAGCAGAGAGTAGACGGTGAATGGCACGTGGACACAGCGAGCGTCCTGACCCGGAGACAGAAATGACCCAAGGACAGAAGACATCCGTCACCTAACGCTGAGTCAGCGCTGTTTACATGTTAACAGCAGAGCTAAAGAGAGTGACAGCTGTCGCACGGGAACGACACCGCGGCGTCACCTCCGTCACATTCACACACGCACGGACAAATTCAACATTCGGCAGAGGAGAGGGGGCGGGACTCCAGGATGAGGGGGCGGGATCTGTGTACACAGGTAAATAATTTACAGCAAACTACAAATGTACATACACACACACACACACACAGTTATATATGTACATGGATTTGATTTGTCCGATCCAGGGAGTAAGAGCGTCAGTGTGTGTGTGTGTGTGTGTGTGTGTGTGTGTGTTGTGTAGTGTGTCTTTAGCTGTTCTTCAGCAGCAGTCTGTCTTCAGGAGAGGGGAAGCAGTGCAGTTGGCAGATGTCCGGGGCGAGCGTGCCGCATGAACGCAAGTCAACGCTCTGCAGCGACACGCAGCGACGCAACAGAGACAAACACTGATCCGTCACCTTTACACACCCTGAAACACACAAACACACTCGATGAACATCAGTCTCACACACTGCCTGAAAGACATCTACATCTAGTCTTGTGATGATGTTCGTTCTGTGTATATTTGGATATAATGTGGTTCTCTTCAAAGAAATATAGTGCTATAGTTTACACAACACCGTCTTCAACTAAAAACACAACACTTTGTTTTGGCTGGTCATTTACAGAACAACTGCATTTTGGGGACCTGAGAATGTGAAACTTTTGGAAAACCCTGCTTTTGTCCCTCCACTTTACCCGGGGTTATAAAACGCTGCTCCGCATTTTGCGATACCCCAAGCTGTGTACGGTCAAAGAACAATCGTTTCAATTTTTTATTTGAGGAAGTAACGTCCCAGGAGGCTTAAAGGAGTAGTTCAATTTCAAATGAAAATGTCAAGCTAATTCACTCACCCACGTGTCCGTGTGTTTGTTTCTTCAAATTGAGGAAAGCTTTCCAGGGTTCTTCTCCATATAATGCACTTCAACGGGGGGCTCTTGGTTAAGGTCCAGATATCATATTCAAACAGCTCTACACGACACCAGCCGCGTTTAGCCAAACGATTGGTCATTTTCCAAGAAAACTAAAAAATGATATACTTTTTAAACATGAATATATGGCTTGCACTGCCTCAGCGATGCAGTCCATGACTTTCGTACTACGCAATCACGTTGGAAAGGTCACACAGGATTTTAACATCCCTGATACGCACACGAACTGACCATTTTAAACAATAATCTTGCACAAAGACATATAAGTGAAAAAGTGAAAGTGACCTATTAGTCATGTGACCTCTGCATTTAACCCATCCAGAGAGTAGTGAACACACGCACAGCAAGTGGTGAACACACGTACACCCGGAGCAGTGGGCAGCTATCACTGCAGCGCCCAGGGAGCAAGTAGGGGTAAGGTGCCTTGCTCAAGGGCTCCTCAGTCGTTACCCGCCAGCCCTGGGAATCCAACCAGCAACCTTCTGGTCACGAGTCCAACTCTAACCATTAAGCCACGTATATAACGTGTCATTCAACATCCAAGAGCTTTTGGGACAGAACTTCACCTTTCTAACGTGATTACAGAGTACGTGAAGTCGTACGCTACATGGAGGACCTGCCAGGCAGAGCAAGCCGTATATATTCATGTTTAAAAAGTATATCAATTTTTAGATTCGTTTTACTAGACAAAACCCTTGTTCATCGGCTGCTGCGATGAAACGGAAATTTAGACCTTAACCAACAGCCCCCCGTTGAAGTGCATCACATGGAGAAGAACCCTGGAAAGCTTTCGTCGAAAGCCTCAATTTGTTTTCCACAGTAGAATTAAACACACGGACGGCTTGTATGACGTGGGTGAGTGAAATATCATGAAATTTAAATTGTATAGTGAACTACTCCTTTAAAACAGCCTCCTCCTTTTCTCAGCTGTGGAACAATTCACTTATTTAAAGAGACCACGCACAATTTGTATTCAGT
Organism: Triplophysa rosa; assembly: GCF_024868665.1. Taxonomy (NCBI): domain Eukaryota; kingdom Metazoa; phylum Chordata; class Actinopteri; order Cypriniformes; family Nemacheilidae; genus Triplophysa; species Triplophysa rosa. The sequence continues at coordinate 31,640 of NW_026634375.1, forward strand.
CAGTTTGACGCTGCAGTATTTATCCAATCATGACTGTTGACACCACTGATGTGCAAATAAGAATGTTAACCCAGGGTTTAGTGATGCACAGTGTGAAACATCAGGTTACGAAGAGCCAGGGTTCTCTCTTCACCCCTGGTTAATTATAAGCAGTGTGAAACGTGAACCAGATAACCCAGGATTCTGTGTCTACCCAGGGTTTAGAATAACCTGGGTTAACCACATCACAAGTGTGAAGAGCCCTACTGACTGATGAAGTGCAGTGGTTTGTTGTGTACCTGCCAGGTTGACGTGTGTCAGACTCTCTCTGAGCGGTGACATTGGTGATGTCAGTGTGTAGATGGTCTGATCTGTGATGTGGCAGCAATGACTCAGGTCCAGTTTGGTCAGATGAGGCAGATATCGCACTAAGAGCCGGGACACAGTGTCCGTCACTTCCAAACCAGCCAGCCGCAGCTCCGTCACATTCTGGAAACGTCCACCTCGGTTTTCTCCATGAGCTGTGAACAACACTTACAGTCGGTTCATCTCAAACATGTCCCACCACACAGATCCATACTTCGTAATGAAACGTTAAACCCCTTTTCCTTCCTAAGCTCTCATTTTGAGTGGTATGTGTACCATGGGCGGGACAGTGGAGCGCTAAGGGGTTAAAAAACTTGGCTCCACCATCACAACAAAATCTTTGACACAGAGAGTGATAAAGAAGGACCTGATCAACATCAATCTTTCCAATCTTTAGCATGTCACTACAGACACACAAAACTCTGGCTCTATACAGCGCTTACATTCCCACAGAAGAACACAAACACCTGCTACAGGTCAACACAACACACAACTAGGGATGCCGAGGTTCACTATTAACTGCGCTTAAAAACCTCACGGTTAATTAATCGTAAAGGCTTCGTTACACCGCATGTTTCTGTTGCACAAAACGGAACTGTTGCAACTTGCACAAAATGAAAACAAAGTTACACCAGCTTAAAGAGCCGTGCTTATCAGAGCCACGACACACACTAGATTAACTCCAATCTTACATGTACATTCACCATCAAGGCTGTAGCGGTGACAGTTGAGCTTTCAGTGCAACGTAAACAAACAAAGCGCCATGTAAGTTAACGGAGTCGCACACCGGACGAGAAGCGTCGCGTCAAGGACGGCTCACAGGATGAGGACATTCTGTATGCGCAAGCTCAAATTCAAAGTCTACTTCTGAGGCAAGTTGAACCAATTGAACTTATTTGTTGTTATTATTTAGAGTATGGGCTCTATATCACGTTGATAAATCCATAATAGTTTGCTGTAAAGGAAAACAGTGGTGGGAAATAAAAAGCATGTGATCCGTGCGCGCTAGCTCTTAAAGGGACAGCAGCATAATAAATATATCTGTTTTAATGCTCATCAAACAACAAAAACCGAAGACAAAACAGACTCACTGCTCCTGACTGATCAACTTTAATATGGTTTGATCTATATTTCATTAATACTGTGAAGACTATGAAGTGTTATTTTACATTTGACTCCTTTATTCAGTTTCTGTCCTAATAACCACAGTTAGACCACCCTGAAACAGCTAAAAACCACTGTTAATTTTATTTGTGTGTTTGCTTTATTACATTTATTTGTGCTATTGCTCATAATTTGAACATTTGTTCTAATTTTATTACTAAATGATTGACTATTAATATTACCGTTTTATGGTATTATGAACTTATTTATTAAGATTGCATAGGTAAAAAAACAAACTAATAACTAGACATTATTATTTATTTATTACTTTTTCTGGCGGGCAAGTACAATTTTTGTCAGGGCCACTAAAAATGTAGAAATTAATGTATGCATAATAATCGTCATAATCGTGCAACCGTGATTATTCCTCAGACTATAATCGTACCAACAAAATCTATAGTCGTTGCATCCCTACACACAACAATATACAACTGAACCTCCAGCAGTTTACTGCATACTGAACTCTACGTCATGTACATGAGCTCACCTGTATCTCCTTTCATCATGAGACATGGAGAAACGCTGAAAGACAAGAGTACTGAACGCTTTGCTATCTGGGTCGAGATCTAAACCCTTCAAACAACAGACGACAAGAGAGAATTCACCTCTAAACTCTCTTCACTCCACTGTGGAGTGCTAGAAATCTACAGGATTACACACACGTGCACCTGATGATCGTGTACACGCAGACCTTATGAGATCCCCATTTCCAACTTACTGCATCGTCCCAGTATAATAAAATCCTGCAAGACACCAAACAGATGTTGTAGACGTCAAAGGTAATGTGACAAACCACAGCTCATGATAACAACAAATGCTAAAAAATATCAGCCAATCACACGAGGAGATGCAGTAAACCCCATAACTGATGTTTTCAAACTGCACAAAAAAACATGATCTTGAATCAAAGAGCGAAGGATTACACACACACACACACACATATAAGCACACACATGGAGGGCCAATGCGGACCTAAAAATACCAGGGCCGATTTTTCTTCCCAGTCCAGCCCTCATGTCCAAAGAAGTTTAATTTATTTTTATGTCAAAGTATTGTTGTAGATAGAGGGATGGCAACAACTGTTGAAAAAAATAAATAGACATTATAATTTTAATTATATATTTTTTTCTCGCCGCATATTTGGCGCCCCTCACTAGATGGCGCCCTAGGCAAGCGCCTATGTCGCCTGTAGGAAGGCCCTGGCACAGACGGACTTCGTCTGCACTTTGCCGCACGCTTTAACTCGCTATAATACCCCTTTGCGCATCCGCTTCACTAAAAAGTCGTGAACAGACGCACGAATCATCCACACCGCGCACACGCACGAATCTACATCACACACACAAATCCATACCACACACACGCACGCATGAAACCACACCCTACACAGAAGCATGGATAAACTTTATAAAAGTGTGAAAGTGAGAGCAAAGACCTGAGCGTGTGTCATTAGAGGGCGGAGCCAGCAGTTCTTTAAGATGCGAGTCTTTGAGATCCTCCACCCGGCTGAGATCCAGGAGCCAGAGACACGGACACACAGACTGACAGAGCGCTGAAACTGATGACCACGGACAGCCCGACACATTCAACTCCAGCAGACCTGAGGACGGAAACACAACTCTCTTCATCAACCAATACAGAAGTGTGTCACTTTGAGCTGTCATGACATCCGCAGGTGGGATTTACCTTGTAAACGGTTTATCAGCCACATCAGCTGCTTTTTAGAGATATTAGTGTAACCAAGGTTCAGTGACACCGGCTGTCGACGGATAATACCACTCAGCATTATGGGAGTTATGGAGCGCTGTCGACTCAAATCAATCTGTGTCCATAACTTCTTGTCACAGCACCTGTAAAACAGGCACAATTCAATCTTCTGTTACAGTTCACTTTACATTTAAAAACATTTTATGTAATATTACAATTAAAAACGTTTCATCGTTTATGTTACAGACAATGCATATCACACACTATACCCTTTAACGACAGCATGAGAACATGGAAGAAAGAATACACATTCAATACATCTAAAGAACTTGGCTCTGATATTTTGTTAAGTTCAGTTGAATACATCTACACAGGACCACAGTACTCTTGGCCAAAACGAAATATTCTGGAAAACCAAAATGCATATTTTAAACTAGCTTTTGTTCTGAATAGCAACAAATTCTATCAGCTTTAGAGTTTGGTATGTGTGACTACTCACAACATTGATGCTTCAACTATTTAAAATAATGTTTGGTTGTAAAACACATCTGTATAAAATAGTGAATCAAAGCGATATATGTCAGCGCAAATCAATGCAGCGTTTATCAAAGTTTATTGACATACAAGTGTATCATAGTGTGCAGAGATGATGATTTTGGGTCATTCACAAAACACAACCTACAACACAAGATGCTGATTTAGTCTCTTACTGTGTGTGTGTAAGAGATAACACTTGGATCATTGATGTGTAACAATTTATGTTTTTCTGTCTTTTCCAGTGAATAAGATTTATTGATGCAGCCCTATAAAATACTTCTGAGACAAACAGAGAACGGTAGTACATGTATTATCTTAAAAGTTTCAAACAAAGTGTGCTGTGATCTTACGAGTTCTGTATTCCCACAAAAAGATGAACAGAGGAACTGCATTTGTGCTTATAATGCAATATCGCTCTAGGAATATAGGAGTGCAGCAATATGTCTCTATATGAGAAACCCTCCGGTTTTTAAAGGAACTGGGAAACTACTTTCTTTCGCCACAAATTCCAGCCCAGCATAATAGTTAAACAAACCTCCGTTACTAACTCCAAACCGTCACGCCTTTTAAAGGTGGGGTAACATGCTATATCATGCATTCTGACTTCTTTACACTGTTAAACGTGCCGGCTTCTCCTGTTTAACATGGTGAACTTGTCAAGTTGAACGTATGACGTTGTATTTCTGTGCTGGATTCACTCCACCAGGGTTTGTACAGGTTGATGAAAGTTTTTTCCAACATGGATTCCCGTTTCGTAACAAGGGTTCTTAGTCCCTTATTGGACAACTCTCCTTGAAAAACACGCCCACACGTCATCCAAAGAACGAAAGAGGACGCCCACACGCTAGCGTGAGAGAAAGAGCAGGCCCACGTGTCACCAGCCAGCATGAGAAAGAGCAGCACGCACATCAATGCTGCTTCACTCGGCTGACGCAAGTTCAGCTGTGTTTGTTTGTTCACTGCATTTGGGAGATGGATGTTATACAAACAGTGGACCAGTGTGTGTTGAATTTCAACAGAAACCAGGGCTGTACAGTGCAACACACATGTGCCCAGAATAAATTAACCAGTGTAGCGCGCGTGCGATACAGTTCGGCCAGTGTGTACCGCTATTTTACTGAGCTTTAGTCTATTTTATAGTTTTCCAGCTGTATTGAGTCCATATAACTAGATGCGGACTCGTCGACGCGGAATCTGTCATCTGGCTGTTCTGCATGTCTGAGCTGCAGTTTAACGTGCTACACGCATGACAGTCATGGATTTGTCTGCGTCTGCACTGTATGAGTACATGAACACATGAACTTCATCTTCAAAGTTGCTCTGAGAGTTTGTATCATGAGCATTTTACTGTTTGAGTAAAGCTATCGTCAAACACACTCTGAAACTCCAGCGTCCTCGCGTCGACCCACCAACATAAAAGTCCGGTATCTAGGAATTTTACTGCAGTTTACTATTGTAAATTCTATAGTATACTACAGTCATTTTTGTGGACAAATACACAACTGTTGTATAGTAAAAAAAATAAAACAAAGTTCGCTAAACTAAAAATTATATGGACCTAATTTATCCATCTGTATGTAACATGAATATCATTTGTCAGTAAGCCTATTCATGTGATGAACTGCACTTGCTTATTTTTTAACGATGAAAACAAGACGTTTTATACTTGTGCTACTGCTACAACTGTTTGGCCTGTGCTACAACACTTTAAACCTCTGTAGCACCAGTGCAATGTGCAAAAAAAGGTAAGGTACAGCCCTGGAAACAAATCTCAGAAAGGACATGAAGTCACCCAACAGTACTGAGAAAGGCTGCGTGAATGCAAACACACATGAAAGCTGCAAAAAATGTTATTTCATCACATATTTGAACAGATTGTGAAATGCATGTAAAAGCATTCGTATTGTGTTGTTTAAACATGTATATGCACTTGTTTTCTTTGCAATATTAAAGATCTGTAAACACTGCATTTTTTTATGGTTTTGACCAGCTTGCCCAGTATAAATGTTTTGCAACTAAAAAGCAACACTTTCATTTGGAATTTGGGAGAAATGTTGCCAGTAGTTCCCAAAATGAAACAGAAACGATGATTTTAGTTAAACACGTACCTATAAATGGTAAATTCAGAAATACTGAAAATAATTTTGGACCTAATTGACGGAGGGCAATGTTCCCTCTGAAGCTGCGGCTGCGAGCGGCTGCTCAGACTCATTGAAGGTCCTGTGCAGTGCAATTTCAGGCTGCACGCAAAAGCTTCATATCTACAAAGTAGGCAAACGTCCACCGAGGAAGCAACAGCAATAACATCATCTTAAGAAACAGATAGACTATTATTATTATAAGCATGTTTGTCTTTCAGACTGTAATTTGAAATTAAGCGCGAGTCTCTCTCTCTCCCGTTGAGTTCAGACAGAGTGCGCGTGAAGGAAGTGGCGTTCCTATATTTCTGAACTTGGACGACTGTTTGAACCTGCTGACAGTTTTTAAAGATGTAACGCGCTATTTTTGACTGGCAAATGACACCACACCGCGTCTGTATTATAAACGTATAAATTATAATGTTTTATAATGGTATTTAACTAGAATTTCTGTGATGGTTTCTTTTGTTTTTATCAGCAGGGTTGTTACATTTATAATCTGATCTCTTCAGATCAATCTGTCATATACAGGTATTTTCATATTTTGCAAAAATTCTTTATATAAACTATATCTAACATATTTGACACATTATCTTGAATGTACAGTGGGGGGCAGCGCCAGATCTTTAAATGGGTTTACTGGGGGGCGCAACCATGAAAAGGTTGAGAACCACTGTTCTACAGTAGTGATATAATAGTAAGATCGCCCAGCCATCATTGTGTGCATCATCATGTTTTAGATGGCATGCTATCTCACCAGCGGCTCCAGGTGCGGCAGACCCGCATGCAGACACACAGCTGCCGTTGATTGAGGTGTTGGAAGACACGAAGCCACACCTCCCTCGGCAGCACGTGCGAAGCGCCGCCGTCCAACAGCAAGCAGTGCGGCTCAGGGCAGGCAGGTGGCGGACGGACCAAGTGCCGCTCCATCTGTACAGGCCTCGGAGGCGAGGGCACAGCGGCCGGACTACGCTTCACCAGCTGAGAGCGCGTGGGCCCCAAGCGGGACTGCTGAGAGCGGTGCACCGGCAGCGAGCCACTGACGGGGTTCGACAGGTTAGATGTGGCACTGCTGCCATTCGCAGTCCCGGAAGCCACCGCTGTCGTACCCGCACTCTTATTTGAGGGAATGTTCTGGCCTTGCCGGCTTCCGCTGCGAATCTTGCTGCCACGGACAGACTTTGCGGCTCCGTGCCGGTGATTAGCGACGCTACCGCTATTGGAATTCTCCTTCTCTTGAGTTTCTCGACCGCCCGCCCGCGTGCGGCCGTTGCGTGCCTCCTGTCCATTAGTGCGTCTGGATGAGGAGACACCCTCCGACGTAAGCCCGTGTCCGGTTGGCGGTGCTTGGGTCGTTGACAGTGGCGACGATGGGGCCAGCGTGGCGGTTTTGCGAGCGCGGTCCTCTGAGCCTTCCTCATCGTCAGCTTCCGTGTCCATAACCACTTTACGCACCCTGTGGGCCGCCTCTCCCCGACGCCGCTGTGGCTGGGGCTCATCCGTGTTGTCTTGCTCCTTTTCTGCTACGAAACTCTCACCTTCAGAGTCCTCGCTGGCACTGAAGCCCAGTTCTGCCAGACGCCGACTGCGTTCGCGGGCGCTGCTGTTGCCGTATGTGGGGGCCGGAGAGGACGGTTCGGAGGCGGCAGCGGGAGACGGTGATTCAGAGACCGATTCGGAGTCACTTTCAGAACTGGACGATGAGGAAGAGCTAGAGTCTGGCACTCGCTCAAAAAGCTGACACATGCGTTTGAAGCGTTCCAGTTTCTCACGGTGATGAGAGCGCTGGTCCAGGCTGGGAGTTAAAGATGAGGCCTGCGCTGCAGCGGACCCTCCAGAAGAACTGTGGCCACCAGCTGAAGACGAGTTCGGCCCGTTCGCTTCAGAAGAGTCGGAGGAGTTGGGTTTCATTTTCTGCCGAGAAAGAGAAGTGATGTTGTGAGAGTCAATGGTCATTTTAAACAATACGTCTAGAGAATATAACAATCATACCTTTTTCAGGTGCTTATCACGGGCGCCCTTGACCTGTTCGACAAAAGCAAAAACACAGACAACGTGCGTAAAGACAGAGGTCTGTGCTTTCAATAAGATCTCATTGAAGTTAATTTACAAAAGTATTCCGCCAATTTTCATTTTAGTTTTTTGACTCTGTGCCCAGAAAAAACAGCATCAACAAACACAAAAACATTCCATATAGAAACCTAACTTCCTGTTCCATTACTTTTGTCATGACTGTACATTCCAAAAGATCTGAAGGTTTTGACAGGATTATGTCGAGGATCTTTAAAAAAAAATTGACTTCATGTTTTTAATTTAACTCAGTTATTTCCCACTTAAAGATAAGTGCTTGTTTTCATCTTTAGATTAGTACCAAACAAAAATCTTATTTTTTTCTTACGTCATTTGATCAGAGAGATTGTAGTGACACGTCACACTTCATAATGATAACCCACCCAATCATTTTTTAGATTCACTGGCAGCTGGAATTCATTTGATTTATTTTAAAATTTAGCAAATTTCTATTCTATTACCTCTACTTAAGTAACATTTAGAGAAATATAGTAGTTGTATATTGCATATATTGTTGTCATATAGAAGTAATAATAACGAGTACATAATTAATTTTCAAATCACACACTTTTACATGCAACTTCTGAAAATTGTAATTCATGCATGTAAAGCTCAATAGAATGTTCATTTGAGACCAAACATCTTCACAGTCTTTTCATGTTTGTTTAAAGTGAAATTATTGGATTATTAGAAATGATTACATTCAAATTGAAGAGGCTGTTTTTAAATGAACTTGTACTTTTTGTTCTTTTGCTGTCGTGATCGTTCCTCATTTTTTACGTCTGCGAAATGATGTACATAAGAAAACATGCTTCTATTTAAAACAAGGTTTCACATCCATCACATCCGGATCTTTCTGACCAGGAGTGACTGGTGAATAAATGCTGTAGAGGTTCTTAATTCATGTTAGCTATGGCATTCACTAATGTTAACAAACACAACCTTATCGTAGTGTTCGCATTTTTTTCTTCTGCAGAAAGGGAAACCTATTTTTGAAGATGAAGAAAAAGATATCAATGAGATTTTTTGTTGGAGTGCCACCTTATGGGCACAATCAGAACACATTTGGCAAGCATCCCTTCCAGTGATCTGGTGTCTATAGACAATAGTTTTTATTCAACATGAATGCTCGATAGGCTCTCGCCGTTAGATCAAATGTGAATGTGTGCATTATAGCCATAACTTGTGTCTTTTCGTTCCGTCCAAGTATTTGACAGCTTGTGTAACTGCTTGCTTTCTAAATAATGACTAAAAGCTGAGCCTGCCTTAAACCATCATTCATTTAGCACCTTCATTATTTTATTTTCGCTACTAACATTACACAGCACCAAAAAAAAACGGCACACGTTACCGGCGATTCCACATTCCAAACAGAATATCCAGAAGCTCTACAGGACTGACCTTCTTTTTGGAAGCGCTCTCCTGAGGCAGATCTTTCTCTTTCTTGCGCTTATGTCCATCCTGACGGGCCGTGTCTTCCAGAGACGGCGGCTTCTTTTTACTCGGTGGCGGATCGTCGGTCAGTTTCCAGCGACTCACCTCTCCGTTGTCCATTCGTCTCTTTCCTAAACCGTCTCCCTGATCCTTGAACATAAACACACTCTTGAAAGGCACTTCAACCTTTTATTTCATCTACGGCAAACTCACGAGGATCATCTCAAACTGTTCTTACCTTACTGGTCTTTCCTTCCTTGTGGCACTTTGGACACTCCCAGCAGTTTGGGATCTCATCATTAATAATGCCTTCAGATTTACCCATCTGCAGGAGACAGTTTGGTCATTTCAGGTGTGAGAGAATAAAGAGCTCAGATCAGCGATGTTCTCGCACACACACACACACACACACACACAGACCTTCAGACAGCTGGGGTGAATGATCTCATTACAGATGGTGCACTCCATCAGAGACAGACTGAACTTCTCCTCCTCCGACTCCACCGTGTCCTCCTTCCCCGCTTCACCGCACGCAAAACACACGGCTGTGTGAGGCAACACCGGCTGGAGGAGGACGACATCGTGACAGACACTTGTTACTCGCGTCTAGCCCGTGCAGGGGAAAGAACTTTGAGGGTTTCTTGTCATGTACGAGTGAGGTGTGTACGGCTGTATTTACCGCAGTGCACTGCCTGAGCAGACACGACTGCTTCATCCGGCCCGGTCCACCAAACTTCTTCATGTCTTTGCAGAAGTGGCACTCGCCGCACTCGGTCCGCATGCAGGCTTGACAGCGCCGGCAACGTGTCCGTCGCCGCCGCGCCCCTCCCAGCGCCTTACTGCCAGACATCCCCTCTGCATTCAACTGACACACGCACACACACACACGTTAGCCGTCCATACACCAAAGAAAGAACTGAAGAGACATCAACGGCATCCTCATCAAAGTCCTTTTAATGGTTTCGAGTGTAACGGTGTAACTGGTTAGATCATGGGTTTATCAGTCAAACTAGAGACTTGGAAGCAAGCACTGGACTCTTGACTACTGAATGAATGGTTTCATTAAACACTAAACGGTCTGCTGGGTCACAGGTCTGTTCCAACAGGATAGTCACAGACCGAAGAGAAAACCTGCGTGTGGTGTGAACAGCAGAAAACACTCATTAACCTTCTGAAAGGTACCAGAAAACGATATCTTCATGTCAAGTGCTGCCTGTCAATATAAACGCGTGGCCAATCCTATGCAAATGTCGACCTGACTAGCATTAGGGTTTACACTCTACCGATGAGTCAGATGTCAACGTTTAGAGGTTTAGCCACGTGTAGTCTGCATTACAGTTTGTAAAGCCTTTTTGTTGTTGTTTTCAAAGCATGGTTTCCAGGTAAGTGCTGCTTAATCCATAACGGTCCATTTCCCTTATAAACAGGTGCATAAAAATAGATAATATAACCGTTTGACGGTGTATGAAGATCCATCCCTTTCTCCGTTTTCTTCTGGTTTGTGCTTGTTAATTCACAGAAATCCTGATCTCTCAAAAACATGTGTCTGTTCTCGTCACATCCCTTACGTCAAACAGAAAACGTGTCTACAGACTGATCTTTTTCTGATGTCTGGACGCTATCAACAGGGGGTTAAGAAAATACAAACGGATGCTACAATATATTGGTAATAATACCAAGGAGACTAGATTTCAATTTGAACATATTTGCTGATTTATGACAAAATGTTAATTCTCTCTTTCATATGTACTGTAAGTGGCTCTGGATAAAAGCGTCTGCTAAATAAATAAGTCAATGTAATATTCAGTAACACAGTTGGTTATCTGTTCATGTGTTTGGCTGGTAGGAATCAAACTCTTGTTGTCATTTATATATTTACAGTGTTGTCAATCATCCTGTCAAATAACTTTACATATTACGTCGCAACGCAGACTGACAGCTCTCTATAAACACAGTAATCTCCATTAAAACACAGTTCCTGCAGTACAGATGTCACCTTCTCTTTTTTTCTCTTTAATTTCCATGTTTTATTAGAGTAACTGTAGTAACTAAAGCATTTTGGTGGAAACCATGGTTACCGTGGATCATGATTATAAATTCTTTGTGTAGGCCTGAAATTCTACTACAGGATGATGTACGTTAGAGTGAAACACTAAAAAATGAGATTTACTGTGACAGTGTGAAGTGATTGTGAGGACTGTTATGATCACATCTAACACACACGAGCTAACACGAGCAGCTAACCAGCACGTTTATAATAACACACAGCTTTACACCTCACAGAAAAACACCTCAGAAACTAATAAACATCCAATGCCACACGTGATTCACCTCAAGTGAAGCAAATCTCTCCTTCACACACACACACACACACATAAATGTAGTGTTCAGTTTACTCTCTATAATAACAGTAATGATGAATCCAGAAGGCTAGCATGGGTTAGCAGGTCCATTCTGATGCGATCCAGCGCTGCAGAGCAGCTTCACATCAGTCTGATGTGTTTGTAAACTTAAGCACTGCCGTGGGCTTTACCGAGCACCTTTATAAAGCTGCGGTATTACACCCAATAATGTTCATATGTAAAACACAGCACACAACATTACACACATAAAAACATCACGTTACAGCATCAGCAGCTAACCGCGCACGAGCGAGAGAGAGAGAGAGAGAGTTCAACTCACCTTGTGTGGAGTCGCATACTCCTTGATCGAGCATTAGAAGGATGTTTTCTTATGAAAACACAATAACAGAGAGAGAGAGAGAGAGAGAGAGAGAGAGAGAGAGATAGATAAAGGAAGATAGAGAAAGATCGCTTCCTTGTTTCTGGGCTCGTCTTTCCTGCTACCAGTCTTTTTTCACGCGCTTAACGTTACACGAGTGACTCCTCCAAACGCCATTCACTAACACACCACACCATCCATTATCACCGTACCAACATTTATCATCGACGATCAATAACAATCTTGCGAGATCAGATAAGTTTTGATCTCTGACAATCTGAGGTCCAGCCCTCTGCTCTCAATGTGCTGCTCTCATAGGCGATTCAATCCTAAAAGATGATATCAAATCTTCACATGCGTATCAAACACTCCTCTGTCATTTAAACGCACATTGTTGCGTTCGCCTGTTATTTCCCAATGATCGCCTGGAATGAGAGAAAACAGCAGAGACGGATAAACGTGGCTTTTGTTCGTCTTTCCTATTGTGTTGCTCTGCTGTAGGTGTGTGTGTGTGTGTCATGTAAAATAACGCGTAAGGTTCCAGTGATCACACAATACTGATGCTAAATAATCCCGACGCCAACGCGCTTCATACTGCTGCTGGAAAATCAAATAAATAAATAAATATGGTAAATATAAAAAATGGAGAGTGAAAAATAGGGACGCTCCACCCGCTGTGTTCGTCATGGGTGAAATGCATCACGGGAAATGATGTCCACCTGTGCCCTACCCCAAAACCCAAATAACATTATAAATAAATGCTGATAACATAAAGTGTATAGTAACGTAAAATCGCATAATGTAACATAACATACTATTTTAAATAAACAGATATATGTTTCTGTGTGTTCATTACAGTAATTTTAAAAATGATTGCCGCACAACTTGTATAAAAGTCCCCCAGATGGAGAAATATCGTAAAGTTCAGCGAGGTAAATTAATGCAACTGAGGCAGAAAGAAGTAAGAAAAGAGTCAGATTGACTCAGAATAGGGTGGTATAGTCCGAGAATAGCGTCTAAATCCAGAGAGCAGAGGCACAACTCTATTGTGTGTTTATTGTGCATGTTCTTCAGCGAATAAAGTGAGAAGCGAGTGAGAACACAGTGCTCTATAATGTTCCGCTAACATTAGCAGCTAACACACACACACACACACCAGCACCAGCGCTCTCTCTCTCTCTCTCTCTCTCTCTTTCTCTCTCTCTCTCTCTCTCTCTCTCTCTACAGCTGCTGTGAAACGCACACAGCAACACACACACAACACGCGATATCTGAGGGTTCGGGTTCGGTTGATTTTGAGCTTGTTTTCTGAGCACAGAAGTGAGTGAAGATGATCAAGCTTTTCTCGCTGAAGCAACAGAAGAAGGACGAGGAGTCTGCCGGGGGAACGCGAGCGGGAGTCGGCGGAAAGAAAGCGAGCGCGGCCCAGCTGCGGATACAGAAGGGTACGACAGTAAAACAACACGTAAACACCACGAAACAGTCATTTCTTTCACTTAACGTTACAGACACATTCAGCGCGACGTGAACGCTGTTTTGAGTTTTGTCCGTGTTCTCGCGGAGGCGATGTGAAGTGAAGGAAGAGAGTTGAGGCTGCACTGTTAGCCTGCGAGCTAATGTTTACATGACACTATCTGATCTCATTCTGACAAGCTGGTTTGAACATGCTTTCATCCTCTAGACATCTAAAGTCATACGTTTTCACTCTTACGAGGTTTCTCGGAGATAAAAGCTAGCAATGTGAATGTCAGTAGTGAGTAATTTCACTCAAAATATTGAGGCCTACCCACTCAATGTTTGTGTTCACTTTACAGTACGTACACAAACAAACAGCATTGAATGAATCCGTTTAATAAGTGTGTGTTTCCGTACGAAATCCAAAGTCACACCTGAATCTACATTCGGGAACAAGCCAAACAGACCTCTAAACAAACGAGTTCACAGTCGATGTTCATGTTTCTAAGCTAGACGACAAGATAGAAGCCGACTGCACTACAAACCAACAAACACAATCCAGTTCATTCATACTAGAGAACATGTGAATCTGTGCTTTACATTGATTCATTTAGCACACCCTTTTATTGAACATGGAAAGTGACCCTCGAATCCTCTCTTCAGCTGGTGTAGTAAATAATACCCTGGCTCTCTCTCTCTCTCTTTGTGAGAACGGAGAAGCTCAAGTGCAGAATGATGCCATAGAGATGTTGATCCGTTAGGGCAGAATGAGAAGCTGTGTGATTTGAATGCTTCATTTTGGCCACGTGTCGGTGCACACTAGTTTATAAATTGTAAGGCAAAAAACGTCCTTTTTTTTGCGAGCACATCACATTGAAACGCAGGCATGTCCTCATAGTTCGGTGTGGTCTGTCTGACAAACACCTGCTGGCTCGTCTTGTCGGTGTGAAGAGTGAAGCTCATCTGCTTGATCAGGCTGTTAAAGTCTAACAGTGTTTTGGACATTCACACTGTTCAACAAAGCAGCCCTTCCTGACAGTGTTGCCTCCTTCACCTCCATCTCGCACAACACGGCAAAGATCTGATGAGAAACACCTTTACATTTATTGGTGGTGAGGAAAATTCTCATCAGAGTGTGTGATTTGCCAAAGGTACTCTGAATAAACCCGTCAAGAGTTCGATTCGCAGAGCCAAAGTTTTTCTTCAATGGTGTTAATGTTTCTCTCCGTTTGTGTGTCAGACATCAATGAGCTGAATCTTCCAAAGACATGTGAGATTGTTTTCCCGGACCAGGACGACCTGCTCAACTTCAAACTCATCATATCACCAGATGAGGTTTGACTCTCACTCGCTCGCTCTTCTTCACAAGAATGAGTGATGCTCAGATGCTTCTGCTGTGTTTAAACTGACATTTTATTGGGCTTTATTTGACCTTCTGTAAGTTGTGTGGCCGTGCACGTCACTTGCACATCCCACAGACAAACATTTTAAGTGAATCTTTGCAGTGATTGGATGAGGAGTTTGTTATAATTAATCCGGAGATCTGCAGCATTTGCTTATTTTCAAGTCAAAACTAAAGTGTCCATCATTTATCATTTCATTTGTCTTCATGATTGGAATGTAAACAACAATGTTTTTTCTAAAGCACATTGAGTGTTTTGAGTACACAGAAAT
The DNA here is from genome assembly GCF_024868665.1 of Triplophysa rosa. NCBI lineage: Eukaryota > Metazoa > Chordata > Actinopteri > Cypriniformes > Nemacheilidae > Triplophysa > Triplophysa rosa. Next base: position 46,885 of record NW_026634375.1, read on the forward strand.
AAGCTATATTTTAAGAGACCTGGAAAGTGTGTAACTATAGCTGCCAATAGAAATAAAACAGCATTTCAACTTTCAGTTGTGAAACTGTAACACTGAGAAGTTTCTATTGTTTCAAATTAAAATGATGATTGGTTGGAAAATATCATGTTGCAGAAGAATTTTGTTTTCTTGTTTTTTTACTCGTCTCAGATTTGTGAGTGTTCTGTGTTAAATGTGCTTCAAGGAAATCTCTGTTGTGTTTCTAAATCCAGAGCTTACTTGACAAATGCTGGAAACATCAGTATCCGATATACATACATTTAGATGCACTCGTGCTCTTCTCTGTTTATTTTGCAGGGATTCTACAAAGGAGGAAAGTTTGTCTTCAGTTTTAAGGTAAACACTTGACATTGTTGAATGCTGAGGTGTTTCTGCTGGCACAAAGAGCTTGAGGTCCTCTTCTTTTAACGCCTTTGGCTGACTGTTATTTCATTAGGGATGTAACGATTCACTCAGCTCACGATGCGATGCGAGTCACGATTCTGATCTCACGATGCGATTTATTCACGATTTATTCACGATTTACTCACGATTTATTTTTACAAAATGAGTTGAAACAAATTAGAAATGAACAACTTCCCTTGCATTATTTCTTAAATGCTTCACGTTTCTTTGTATAATAAAATAATATTTTATTTAAAATAACAAAACTAAACTGCAATTTTATAACAAATTAATAATAGAAAAAGTCTCTTTAATATAAACAAACTAATACTGTCTGAGCTTTTCTTGGATTTTTTTGCATTTAAGAAATATCAGCATCCACGTTTAGGTTTGCAGTGAAAATAGCGGCCCCTGCTGTTCAAAAAATGTATTGCGATTCAGTTCACACCTCAACCGATTTGAATCGTCACTCATTATAACCGATTTTCAACCGGCTCACGGTGAATCGTTACATCCCTATATTTCATAGATTAATTCAAGATTTTTGTCTTCTGTTTTTAATAGATATTGTTTGCCTAACTTGCCTTGTCTGCAAATGGCCTGCACACATTTCTCCCCTGACTTGAGTTTTTAATAGAACAAATTCAATAATTGATGGCACAAATCTATGCCATCTAATGGCAAGCTCACACCACGTGACTTTTGGCTGGATTTTGCTGTCGCGGACAGATTTCCAAGGTCTGCGACAAAACCTTCAGATCGCGACCAAATCGGTGCTCGTTTCGGTCGCCGAAGCTCGTTCAGTATAAGCAGGTGTGCAACGTGATCTGGACCTGTCTCGAGCTATCCCAGACCCTACGATACTTTCAAACCTGTTTGATATTATCGCCTAGTGATCTCGTTGTGTGCGCGATTGAACGACCACGTGGAACTAATCCAGCCAATCACAGTGCAGATGATGTAAACAGAGGAAAGAAGATGAAATTAAACGTATTTTCCCTGATGGTCGGGACCGCCTCTTCACCGAATGTTTTGCGATGCGTTGTGTAGTATGCGCGCAGCTATGACAAGACGACGACAGATGAGAAGGAACTTTGTTGTGTAGTGTAAGCGCCATAGCAATTCAAGTTGTCTCACAGTCCCGTAGTGTCAGCTCGGCTTTAGTTAGTGCATTTCCTCAAATCTGACAGGACACAGTACAAAGTATTAATGAGCTGTGTCTTCAGTCTTCTGACTTCAGCTGACCTGTGACTTCACTCCCGTTTCACAATGTTGTTGCATTTACAATGTATATGTATAGTTATTTATTTATCTGCATGCTGTTTTTTTTACCATGACAAAAAGTGGGGAGTTTTGGGAGAGCATTACACAACTAGCACTGATGCTATATTTACAGTACAACACGTTGTAGACAGAAGACAGTCGTCTAACGGAGCCTGATTTACACCCAAATTCTGCTTGTTGCAAATTCCTTGTCAGTTGCTTTTAGTTTTCTCACCAAAAAATATAGAATTCAATGTTTTTTTTCTTTTACAGGTAGGACAGGGATACCCTCACGACCCTCCAAAAGTCAAATGTGAAACAATGGTTTATCACCCCAACATTGACCTTGAAGGAAATGTCTGTCTAAATATTTTAAGGTAAAAGTTTTAACCTGCTTTAAAACTGGCAACAGTGCCCTCAGAGATTTTACATTTTTACATACGTTTTTAAGGAATTTATTCAAATTCTTCATTAAAGAGTCAAGACATGAACCGGATCAATCTGCTCTGATGTGAATCACAATATTAACTTGTACTTCACTCCTCTTTTATTCAAAGTTTATGCAAGTTGCCAATATAAGTATAGAAAATATATTTCTTACAAGACCCATTTTCTCAAACTGTATAGATATATATATATACAAAGTACGGTGTGTATTTGCATGTGATTTGACCAATATATATATATATATGGTAGAAAGTGTTCAATCGTGTCATGAATAATCAGGGTGTAATCCTAAAATAAATGATCATCTGGTCCTCTGTAAGATGAATAGATTTCAGTCATCATCACATTAAAATGAGTTGTTGTTATGTTTCAGAGAAGACTGGAAGCCAGTGTTGACGATTAACTCCATCATATATGGACTACAGTATCTGTTCCTCGTAAGTGTCAAGTTTGGATTCTTGGTTAAAGTGCACATTCTCTGCTTGTATTGAGGGGCATTTTTATACATTTGCTCAGAAAGGTTTTTTGCATGCTCCTCCCTCACATCAGGACGAGAGGATAGCTTGAATTGTTTCTTTAATGCTAGTGTAAAGGGCCGTTCACGTGATGACGATAACTGTAACTCTAAAAAGCTACGTTTGAAAGAGAATTCAATCGTTGGGATCACTTTCAGAACAATTCCAGCTGATGAAGGATAAAACATCCCGTCAAACAGTTTCTGGCGAATTATGTTTGGCTATTGATCACAATGCCGGACTAAAGACTGTAGCAGTCGGAAAGCGGCGTATTTACGGCGGGATCTTATATACGTAACACTTGAGCAAGCTGGCAAAATACATGCTTTACATCCCGGACACGATCGCACCTTCAGAAGGAGCCTCCAGCTTTTACTGTCATACTTTGGAGAAAAGCTGTTCGGGAATGAAAACGTAAGCGTCAGCAGTAGGTCGTCTGCATTCATTTTAGTGACTGGGAACACTACAGCGCGCAAGCTTCAAATAAACATGACGTTATCTTTTTCATCCGCTGGTGTGGACGCAAATATAGTTATAGTTATCGTTAAAATGTGAACGGCCCTCAAGAAAGCCTTCATACGCGTTATATTTGCTTCCTTCACTTTTATTGGCACAATTCAAGTGCTGAGATACCAAAATAAACTGCTAACATCATTGGCCAAGGCTTACTTAAATCTGTTTACTAAATACAGATAAAAAGAGCTTGATAATCACAAATGGATTGTAATTGCATAAATATGGAGGCAAAAAGGAACCGGCTCAATGTCTGAAACAGCAGCTCCCACCCCTCGCATGTGTCGAGCTCGTGCGTGTCAGACTGAGACGGACGGACGGAAAGTTAACTTTACCCAGGCCTTAATTCCCCGTTTACACCGCCAACGACAGAGCGACGTGATCTCATTCTAAACATGATCGACAGGAAGTGGGCGTACCTAGTGAAACGACAAAGAGCGATGACGTACCTCCGCTAAAATCATATTGTCCTTAGGGAACTATGGCGTTAACTACATTACGCTATGGTGTATACCGTATGCAAATATGATAAACACCAACCTCAAACAGTGTGACAATTATCTTCTAAAACAATAATCAAGAAAAAATACAAGTAATAAAGGTAAGTATGTACACATTAGTAGTATAATAATACGTCCCCCTGTTTCGAGCCGGTGTCCTCATCCGAGAGAGTTTGCAGTCCGTTTTTGCTGCTTGGCGCCACCGCATGGCCCGTGTCTTCGCACTGGACGAAAAAAAACAATTGCATTTGTGCGACCAATGTGAAGGTCTTCATAAGAAACTGTTGTTTTTGTAACGAACATTCGCACCAAATATTTGCGGGCAGTGTGGAACCTTCTTAAGACGTTTGTTCCGATACCTCACCTAGGTCACAGCGTACGATTGATTTACATACTCGTCAGACTATTTATTGAGCCCATCAGGATGAAAGAAATGTGACATCATAGGAGTTAAGGTGATCACTCACAACAACTGTGTATTGAATTGCAGTCACTCAAAGTGGGAGCGCAGCGCTGACGGCCTAAAGAATGAAATGTCAGCTCCAAGCCTTCAGCCAATCAGCCAGGGGTTGCTAAGCAAATGTCTTGGTATTCATGGTTCAAATTTGTGTCCCAATTTTAGGAGCCGAATCCTGAAGATCCATTGAACAAAGAGGCAGCAGAGGTCCTACAGACGAACCGGAGGCTTTTCGAGCAGAACGTTCAGAGATCTCTGAGAGGAGGCTACGTGGGTGCCACCTACTTTGAACGCTGTCTGAAATAGTCTCGAGTCCACTGGCCCTTACATCCCAGAATGCATTTATCGTTTACATGCGCTGAGAAATACTGACTGACACACTGACGGAGGAGAAGCGGGGGGGAGGGGGGTCAGGGGTTTCTCACGGGACAGGCTCAGCGCGGGTGGGTTCTAAAGGAATGGGCTTTGAAAGGCTGGTCAGTGATTGTTGCTCAGAGAATTCGGTCGTATTTGCCACTATGCTGGTACCCACTTTTTCTTTTTTTGGCCGCGCTTCATACGCTAACTTAACGCCCCCACCCACTCACAGACGTGAACCAAGCGAGAGAGACATGTTGAAATCATTTACACTTCTCTTGTATTCCATTATGAAGGCATGAGGACTGATGTTGTTTGGGCTACAGTGACGGGGGAACCCGCCTTGCATCGCACATATTCAGCTGCGTTAAATAGTCACTCGTTTGGGTTTTTGCAAAACAACAACAAGTCGTGTAGAGTATCACATTTGACCAATGGAGAAAACGCTGACTGATTGAAGGCCTGACAAACTTACGGACTGCACTCGGTTACCATCGTATGCAAACGGGCTGTTGTGGGATTGGGAGAGAGTTATATGTTTTATTCAAGTTTTCGTGGTTGGGAGTGGATTTTCATGAAGAGGGAGGGGGGGCGCAGGGATGGAATGGAATGGTTGCGTAAATTGTTACAGTTCTGTTGTGTATATTAAAATCCCGGCTGTTCACAATGACTGCAATATGAATTATGTTAAATAAAATATTGACTTGAATGCCTGCATTTTAAGATTAGTGTAAACGACAACAGCGGATTGTGTTTCAAATCAATAAAATGTTTTATCTGACTTATACAATTATGAGTTGACCAAAGTGTCGCTACATCAAGGACTTTGTATTGAGAAAAAATTGCGACGTGGATTTTGTGTGTTACTTGTTGTGTGATGGATATTTTGTGCAAAATACAATATATTCACTATTGAACTTTAAAAGCTAAGCTTCCTGACAAATATTATAAAATATACAACTCAAAAGTAGCTGCAAGATAAGCTCACATAACTATATTTGTTTATGTGCAGTCATAAGAAAACGAGTAATCTCGGAATTACAAAACCATCGAGACAAATGAATGATATCGTAATCATCAGAATTTGAACCAAGTTGTGCATCATGACAGAGGCAGAAATGATCCATGCAAGAAACTGACACACAATAATATCTGCCTCTGTCATCTAGAAATCACCAACATGCGCCAGGCCAAAAGAAAAAACATCATGAGACACAGTCACTGGGGGGGAGAGAATTCTAATCCGAAATGAACATTACATTTACATTTCTTTATTTGGCAGACGCTTTTATCCAAAGCGACTTACAAGTAGGACAGCATATAAACATTCTTGTCAACACGCTAAACGGCACCATTAGTTTATCCCTATGCCCAGGGGTGCACATAAGTTTTTCTATCTGGTTCTCAAGAGAGCACCTGGAGATTCGGTTTGGTGCTCACATTGCACATAGTGTGACAAATTATATGTACCTATTAAAAATAAAAGTAGTTACTTTTTAATGAACAATAAACAAAATAATAAAGTGGGATAATACTATATTTGTATTACACTTAAAACACAATGATAATGTATTTCTTCTTGTTTTTCTTTTTACATTAGTAAATATTAATATTCTACACCAATTTTGAAACCTAAAACGACAACCTTTTTGGTTTTTGGCAGGTTGCTGGGAAGTGCCCTTGCGAACGCACATGGAGACTTGCGGTGCGGAGCTGGGATCGAGTATAGCAGAGAAACACAAGATGCGTGCAAGTGTCAAGTTTAAAAAAAAGTTTAAGAGAAGCGGTGTTTTGGGAGACGCGCAGCGCAGCGCAGGTCCAGTCATTCACAGAGGCTGCGCGCGCCGCCCGCGTGCTTCTCTAGTCACGAAAGCAGAACCAACAAAGGCGGAGCACCAATACTCCGTTTTTCATCATTTACACCCAGGTCCCGTTTATCACCGGGAACAAACGAGATATCAGTAGTTTTAGCAGCATTCAGTACAAACGGAAATCTTATCCAGTATAATATGGAGCCAGAAATATGACAAAACAATCTGAATTTGAATTTCGTAAATCTGAATTATTGACAAGTGTTTTTAAACAAAACTGAATATTATATGGGAGTTAAAATAGTTTTGAATTAGATTTTGATTTCGAATTTGAAGTTTTTTTACTTGAATATTGAACATTTGAAATTTAACACAATTGATTTTTTTTAAGGCAGAGTTTTATAGGCATGCATTTTCAAACAACATATTTTTTGCTCTGAATTCTTAGATTGCAAATATCCAGTTTTTTTTAATACAGCCTCACGTTTTCAAGATGAAGAAGAAATTCGGAACATCAAATTCAATTTTCTAAAATTCAAAACGCAGAAATTCAGATCGTACAGACAGTAGGTCAGAGGTCGTCCACAGGGAAGAGTAGAAGATCTCGGAAAAGTCAAACGGAGCGCTTTGGCCACAATGGCCAGTTATTTGTTCTTATTATCCAATCAAACTCCAAACATGCTGTTTTGGAGAGTGGAACTTCTTACATTGCAATAAAAAGGATTTACATTTTTCAAATTGCGACCACGCCCACAAGACTACACGGGTTGATCGTTTGTTGTTGCTGCAGCATAGCCAAGCTCATACCGCTGCAATCTTAGGCAGCTGCCCGGGATGTGTGCGCTCACTGCCTGCGTTTTTGCCTGCTGTGCCTCCACTGTTTGCGCTCACTCCCAGCGTTTGCTGTTGGTGCTTTTACCCACTGTGTGCTTAGTGCACGCTCGCTGCTAGCTGCCCCACTATGCGCGCTGGCTTCGAGCGTTTGTGGGTGCATATACATTTAATATATTAGACATGTGGGTTTGTGGGTCCTGCAAAGTCAATGACATACGTGGCACGCTGCAATAAAAGTTATGTAAAACATTTAATGCTACAATAGAGAGAAAATGAATAAACTATGTAAGCTACAGACTGCATTTAGACTGAAATAAAAACTTTAATAAAAATAGTGTGTAATAGTACTCTTGTCTATTCTTTGGCTAAATGATTTTTTTGTCAGTGCAGCCAACATGCCAGTCGTAAACATTAATCATGTTTAATCAAATCTTATTTTCACTATATTATGAATGGAATTTGATCATAATGGCTGACAATGCCCCAGCTGTGCTCAGTAGTTGTTCATATTGGGCAGATATGTGTTCACAGCTAAAGACTGAACACAGACAAACTATGAGATAGAGAAATGAGGAGAAAAATATAAAAGCTATTGTTGTGTTATTTCTATGTACATTTTTTAAATGACAAAGACTGCAGTTTTAAAGTACTTTTATTCATTTATTAATATGAAGTACAAGTAGCAATGAGGTACAATTAAAACAAAAAGATTTTCATTTAGCAAACGAACACACCTCCATAAATATAGCCTATTGTCAACGCAAAATAAAAAAGCTATCAGTTTATGCCTTTTAGTGAATACAGTCTAAATGAAATAAAAATAAACACATTTTCTATCTACTATACAGTAGCCTGCAAAACGAACGCAGCAAAATGCACCTCGATATTAAGGTATGGCGTTTTCAGTCATATATTACTCAACATATTATTTATAGTGAACTATATCCACAACAAACTTACATTATATCCTGAGGAATAAATGCTCTCTTGTTATCATTATCAAAATGTTTAATCTGCATGAAACAGAAAGTGCATAACCATACAAAAACACGAACATCATGGTTGCTTTACTGACAAAACGGGAATATAACATAGATCGATAGATTTGTTGGTTCAGCAGAACGTCCAGTCGTTGAATGTGTGGTGTAGTGGTCTGGCACAGCGGTTAGGTGTGTGCTCCTCTCTGACTGACAAAGACTGGAATCGGCTCTGGTCATAAGAAAACATCTTTACGTGTGTTGTGTCCAGATTGTTTCAGCTGGTCGTTAAATGTGTCCTGGATCAAAGTTACAGCATTTCAATACTATTACACACAATTTTTTTATTACAAAAGTTATTATTTCAGTCTGTAGCTTACATAGTGTATTCATTTTCTCTCTATTGTAGCATTAAATGTTATACATAACTTTTATTGCAGCGTGCCACGTAAGTCATTGACTTTGCAGGACCCACAAACGTTCTTTATAAAAATTGTATACATGTCTAATATATTAAATGTATATGCACCCACAAACGCTCAAAGCCAGAGCACATAGTGGGGCAGCTAGCAGCGAGCGTGCACTAAGCACACTGTGGGTAAAAGCACCAACAGCAAACGCTGGGAGTGAGCGCAAACAGTGGAGGCACAGCAGGCAAAAACGCAGGCAGTGAGCGCACACATCCCGGGCAGCTGCCTAAGATTGCAGCGGTATGAGCTTGGCTATGCTGCAGCAACAACAAACGATCAACCCGTGTAGTCTTGTGGGCGTGGTCGCAATTTGAAAAATGTAAATCCTTTTTATTGCAATGTAAGAAGTTCCACTCTCCAAAACAGCATGTTTGAGTTTGATTGGATAATAAGAACAAATAACTGGCCATTGTGGCCAAAGCGCTCCGTTTGACTTTTCCGAGATCTTCTACTCTTCCCTGTGGACGACCTCTGACCTACTGTCTGTACGATCTGAATTTCTGCGTTTTGAATTTTAGAAAATTGAATTTGATGTTCCGAATTTCTTCTTCATCTTGAAAACGTGAGGCTGTATTAAAAAAAAACTGGATATTTGCAATCTAAGAATTCAGAGCAAAAAATATGTTGTTTGAAAATGCATGCCTATAAAACTCTGCCTTAAAAAAAGCAATTGTGTTAAATTTCAAATGTTCAATATTCAAGTAAAAAAACTTCAAATTCGAAATCAAAATCTAATTCAAAACTATTTTAACTCCCATATAATATTCAGTTTTGTTAAAAAACACTTGTCAATAATTCAGATTTACGAAATTCAAATTCAGATTGTTTTGTCATATTTCTGGCTCTATAGTATTACATTTAGTCGGTCTAAAACAGTGATTGTGCATCAAAAGGTTTCAACCATGTCAGTACGCAAATGAGCGGTCTAAACTCATTTACAGAGCGCATTTTTAATTTTGGTCGCGCATGCGCACCTGCGCACCACTTATGTGCAACCCTGCCTATGCCCTACTCACTTCGAAGAGCAGAACTATGATGCAAAACAACGGAGCGCCTCTGTGAGAGTGGAACTTATAGTTGTAGAGGTCGGCCACACATGTGTTTCAGCACATTTGAAGTTGCAAACTTGTAGATGTTATTTTCTCTCCCGCAAACACAACACAACAGTTAGGCCTTCTTGAATCCTTCAGTGCGAGTGCACAAATCCAGTTGTACAAATCACAAACTGAGATACTCGTGCAGTAAATATGGCGCAAGACACATTCACACACCTGCACCAAAAGCAAGCGTTCACAGACCAGTTTATGGGAATTCATGCAGTGAGAGATGAATGCTCGTCAAATATTTTCTCACAAATGAAAGGTTTTATTCTTGGACATCTTTCTAACACAAACACCAGAACACAACTACAAGTGCTTGAATCTGCTGCTGCGAGTCTCGGACACAAGTTCACACACTCTCTCACATCTGTGTGATGTGTGGAGCAAAAGTGATTTGTGCACTTGCAGAGGTCAGACCAGCTAGTTTTGAAGCGCAAGTGATGGAAAAGAATCATCCCGAGCTGCTTTAGTGCCCTAAAATCACTAATCTCCATAGAATACATTGGTTTAGTTTAAATACGTGTGCTGGTCAGCTACATTGACAATCCCTTACGAAAATTCAAATGTGCACCCAAAATACCTTCATACAGAACTCTCTGACCTCGATGTGCTCAAGTTCAGAGCTCTCGAATGGTTCTCGCGATACTTTGATGTCATACACCGACCCGTCTGCGCAGTTCCACGTTAAGTCTGTGACGATGCACGCTCGAGGGGATGGGTGGGGTTTCCTGACGTCAGTCCGTGATATCATTCCGCGGGCGGGAGTTCCGCGCGGCCTTTTCCTCGCGACGTCGGCATACGAGAAGAAGCGCTTAACCGCGCGTGTAGATAGCGAGAATTTGTCACGATAGTCTTCATTATCGCGCGTGGACGTGTGTTTGACTGTGAACGGCTAACTCTCTTCACCCCTGCCTTCCCGTCCGCGTCACTGCAGAAATCTCGTCGCGTTTGCGCGCGTCAGAATGGAGCTCATCACAATCCTCGAGAAAACCGTGTCCCCAGGTACACGACACTTCTTTTCACGAGTGTGTCATTTATTCTTACGTGTGACTAATTGTTCCGGCGGACGAACTGCTTTCTGTTTGTTTGTATGTATGTAACGTACGCCTCTGTGCGTGCGCGCGCGTTCGCTCGTGGGCTTCTGTGTGTTAGCGGGCGGCTAATAAAGCCAAGGCCACGCGCGTCTCTCATACACACACACACACATACAAATGTTGCGTGAATACAGCTAGTAAAACACGCTAACACACGCTTTCATACACCTGATGCTCTTCATTAGCACTAAGCGCGAGCACACAAACACTGTCATGTCGCATGTGTCTGTTTGGTGTGTTGTGTGTGTGTGTGTGTGTGTGTGTGTGTGTGTGTGCGCGCGCGAGAGAGAGAGGGAGGGAGAGAGAGAGAGTGTGTGTTTGCCGGCCTGTACGTTAAGTTACTGTCGCTTATTCCATTCACACAGCAGTTTACTTCCAACATACTTGTAGACGAATCAGTTATAACTGTCGACCAGCCGTGTTTTGACATATACACCAACATAGTTTGATGTTCACGCGACATCGCACTTTAGTGCTGCAGAAGTTAGCCGGTTAGCAAGTCAGTCAGGAAGTGACTAGCCGTTAGCATGATTAGCATTTCTTTGCCTCACGGTCGTGTTCATCGGCACATTATGACTTCAATCCACCAAACTTCCGTTTTATAACTGCACATGTTGAGCGTGCACATGAGATGATCGCGAGTGTGTTTATAAGGTGGCGTGATTTGTGCGCGTGAACTGCAACGTGGTGATTTTAAACGCGCACCCAGATGCATGTGATGAGGTGAATGTGTTGTGTATTTGGCGGGAGAGTAAAAATGCGATGTTTGTAATGATGACGATTTGTGGTTTTAGATCGCCATGAACTGGAGGCGGCGCAGAAGTTTCTGGAGCAGGCGGCCATTGAGAACCTGGTGAGATCAGAACTTCATCCACTGCTGTCTGCCAACAGCGCACACGGCATCACAGTCACGCCGTCATACTTCATATCATCTGAAAGAAATATGAAAAACGGCTCTCATCGTTTCCTCACCTTCCCGAAGATGACTTCATTTCTAAAGCTGAACACGCGTCATATTATTGATATCAAAGTGTTTTCATTTTATTGTATGCACCAATGTCCAAACATTTCTCATTGAAGTCAAATCCAATGGGTTAATAAATGACTTCTGAAAACTCTTCATATGTGTGAGCTCGTCAGATGTAAACAAGTGCTACGTTCCGATATAACTGTAGATCTCATTGGTTGTCATGTTTGATGGCGAGACGGCGTGTTGAATGCCTCTATCACCATGTTCATATCACAAACTGGTCTTTCTTTCTTTTTCTTTTTCATAATAAATGCTTTTAAAAGGCAGATCGAGAAAACAATGGCTGTTTCTGAATCCAATGACAACTTGCTTTACGAGCTCACTGCCTAGCTAACCAACAGCTGTTTTGCATAAGGATACCTGTGAAGAACACTGCTTTCAGTATGCAAGTTTATGCAGTACACGCGTGCGAGGCGAGGCCAGCCCAGGCAGTGTCCGATTGAAATGCCGGTCGAGTGATTTTCCTTTGGTTGTGGCGTGAGATGCTTGGTATATAGTCGTGCTTTGTCTCACGTCAGTGTTCTTGGTTTCCGACAGCCGACATTCCTGGTGGAGCTGTCCAAGGTGTTGGCCAATCCCGGGAACACACAGGTGGCTCGTGTGGCTGCCGGTCTGCAGGTGAAGAACTCTCTGACATCAAAAGATCCAGACGTCAAGACACGGTACCAGCAGAGATGGCTGGCCATCGATTCTAGCGCTCGCAGAGAGATCAAGAATTATGTAAGCATGGAATTTAAATGTCGTTCTAGTAAAAATGATGATTGATTATCGCGCAGGACCTAAATAAGGGCCATGATCTCTTTACTAGAGCTCAGCCAGTGTTAGATTCTGCCCATCCTGATTATGGTTATGAACAGTATAACCCATTAATTAACGCATCCGTTTTAAAATGATTAGTGTAGCAAAACATAACACTTTATAAACAGTGTTGCCTGAGCCGTAAAACTGTATATGAATAGATGCATAAATAACTATAAAGACATCAAACGCCAATGTTTCATTTACTGCTTTAAATACGATGCAGCTGTATAAAATATTTATGGAAAGTCCAATTCTTTGTAACACATTGAGGTGTATTAGAATGCCATCTGAAGGATCATGTGGCGCTGACTGGAGTAATCGCTACTGAAACTTTGCCTTTGCTTTCATAACAGATTCAAATGGAGAACAACGGTATTATAAATGATCAAAGTTATTCATTTGATGTGTATATTGTTGGATCAAATGGATTGATCCGTGTCCGTTCAAAAGCTGAGCGAGTACATTTGTAATGAGACTATATTCTGCTGTACAGGTCCTGCAGACCCTCGGCACAGAGACGTACAGGCCGAGCTCGGCGTCTCAGTGTGTGGCTGGTATCGCGTGTGCTGAGATCCCGGTGAATCAGTGGCCAGAGCTCATCCCTCAGCTAGTGGCCAATGTGACGGACCCCAGCAGCACAGAGCACATGAAAGAGTCCACGCTGGAGGCCATTGGCTATATCTGCCAGGACATCGTAAGTCCTCGTCTCGCACATCTGGGGCCTCATTTATAACCGTTGCGTACGCACAAAACATGCCTTGAAAGAGGCGTACGCCACTTCCCACGCAAAAGAAGGGATTTATAAAAACAAACTTGCACCTGCACGCAAACTCTGGTCCATGCGTACGGAAATTTTGGAGACGGCAGTTTGGCGACTCCGATGGTGAGTTAGCGAACTCAAGTTTGATTGCAGAAAGTAAGTGTGATAAAAACGATTATGAGCATTAATGCCTCACACACATTTAAAGATCCACATGATCACGAAGATTAAATCTGCAGAGTTATTTGCGCTTGTATAGAGTGATAATTGTTTCATGCATCTTCTTGGAAATCCAACTTAAATCTTAAATAAAAATTCAATCTAAATATTTTTATCACGCTGTCTCACCATCGCACTATGAGCGCATGAGGAGGAGATGATCCGACTGCATGGATTACAGGAAATACCATAACTGCAGAACACAGTGTAAATAAATAGCTATTCCTTCAATACTGCACATAATCATCGAATGTCAAAGTCTGGAAAACAGCCATTAAGCTCTCGCACAATCCCTTCTCTTAATGTCCTCGTTATCAGTCCTAATTATGTTCATAACAAAACCGGAATGAAGAAACATCGTCTTTAACAATTATGTCTTCAAATGTGATCTCAGGTGAAGGACACCACTAATGAATGAGGCGTTAATGATCCGTCTAAATGCTGCAGAGACCTTCTGCTTTGTTATAACTGTTAATAATTGTTATTATTTGTGAATGTCATGTGTGGCCATTTGTGATTTGGTTACGGCGATAAAGGATGGGATCGGGGGTTTTCGGCAGTTTTGCATCATTTTTTGTTATATTTTCCTATGGCATCTGATAGCGGTTGGACCCGGATACAGTATACGTCCATTATGGTGCGTGACGTCAGGCTTAACAAGCGGATTGGATGCCAGGCTTATTCATATGAATCGGCATTCATGAGGTGCTTTGCATTGACTATTTATGGGAAAAATGGGCGTGTACAGGGCGGGATTCACGTATGAACACTTGCAGGTGATCTGTAATTTATAAAGCGAGTATTGCTTACAGGTGTGCGTACGCACGGTTTTATAAATCTGAAGATGTTTTGGCGTACGCTAGTTTTGGCTTTTGGGCACACGTACACTCCTACGCACAGTTTTATAAATGAGACCCCTGCCCTGTTACTCCGTAAGACCTCTTGTTCACATGAAACCTTTTCTGAATCTGTTTGTCAGGATCCAGAGCATCTGCAGGACAATGCCAACCAGATCTTGACGGCCATCATACAGGGCATGAGGAAGGAGGAGCCCAGCAACAACGTCAAACTCGCCGCCACTAATGCACTGCTCAACTCGCTGGAGTTCACCAAAGCTAACTTTGATAAAGAGGTACTGCCACATCCTCGCTTATGATAGCCCAGCTGTGCTAGTCAGGAGATTCTGGGGGCGGGGTTTGGGGTGTGTTAAATCTTTGGCCAGTGGGTGTGTAATGGCACAGTTGTGGGCGGGACTTTAAAACTCAGAGACCAGATGTGAAGCAGCTATGAAAGGGCTGAAGCACCGCCAAACTAAATCACTATCTGCAAAGCTGTGATGGCGTGTCACGTTCATTTTAGAAACCTTTAGAAAATAAACGTGCAACAGAAGCTAAATAAAATAATATAGCTCCTAACAAGAAATTACAAAAAATGACACGTGTGCTGATAATGAAACCGTAGTGGTTTAATGCCACAACTGCAGTTACAGACAACAATGCACGCAGGAAGAACCCTCGAGATTGGTTCTTCCATGTCTTGGTAACTAGTTGTCATATGATATTGCGATTTGAAGTTTTTGATGTGACTTCATCTGATTTTAGTGCTAATATGATTGTTTCGGTGAGGGGTTTTCTAACAAACTACCTGTCATTTGGCTTCAGAAGGTGTGGACTACTCTTATGATGTCAAATCTCAGGGTTTCTTTACTTGGAATTCTCAGTTTTATCAAACTGCACTCTAGCTGCTGGACCCACGTTTTTCATCAATGTCTTTCTTTGTTTTTCATTGGAAATGGTTGTTAATAGTGTTTAGAAATAAATCTGTATACATTTTACACACCTGTCAGACTGTTCCCAGAGTGTCATTAGGCGCTTTCTTACTGGATGAGTTCAGGAACAAAGTTCTGAAACGAGTGAAGAGGGCTGTCCTATGCGAAGGAAGTTTTCCCTCAGGCCATTTCCCCAGTCGCATTCGCACCAGCAAAAGGAACTATTTAGTGACGTAAGCAGGTCGACAGCAATGGCATTTAACAGCAGAATGATGGAGGAACCTGTGATCGGTGCGGTGTTCGGCCGATCAGCGTTTGCTTGCGTCACAGGTCCTTCCTATCCTGTCTCGGAGAAGTGCTAAAGTGTTCCTCCTAGAAAGGTTCTCCCAAATTAAAATTCCGGCCGGAAAAGTGGGCAATTCTGACAAATCGACCCGGAACTATGAAATTGTTCCTGCGGTGCGAAAGCCCAATTATGTCCTGCTCATTGAATCCAGTAATGCTGTGGTGCTTTGGGAGCGTTTGGTTTGGCACAGAGCATCTTCTCTCTCTCTTGATTAATAACAAAATCAGTGTTCAGTCTGATCCGTTTGTCTTCATGTGATTGGTTATTGAAGTGTCGTCCTGTGTTTCTCTCTAGACAGAAAGACACTTCATCATGCAGGTGGTTTGTGAAGCCACTCAGTGTCCAGACAACAGGGTGAGTTTCATCAGCTCTGTTCACCGTCATCACATTATGTGAAGTGGACAGCAAGCCGTGTTGACCCATGTGTATGTGTGTGGATGAAGTGTTGCTGTTTTGTGATCTGTAGGTGAGGGTGGCTGCGCTACAGAACCTGGTGAAGATCATGTCTTTATATTATCAGTACATGGAGACGTACATGGGCCCTGCGCTGTTTGCTGTGAGTGTTTTCATTCAGCACTGATGTGATGTGATGTGTGAGTGTCATGAACTTACCTTGCGCGCTCGTTCTCTTCAGATCACAATAGAGGCCATGAAGAGTGACATTGATGAAGTGGCCTTACAGGGAATTGAGTTCTGGTCCAACGTCTGTGACGAGGAGATGGATCTGGCCATCGAAGCCACAGAGGTGATGCTCGACACGCTCACTGAATGAACGACGTGTGTTCTTGTCAATGAAGAGTCATGACAGTTGACGTGTTTGTGTCTGTAGGCATCTGAACAGGGACGTCCTCCAGAGCACACCAGCAAGTTTTATGCTAAAGGAGCTCTACAGTACCTGGTGCCCATCCTCACACAAACGCTCACCAAACAGGTACTACACAACATGTGCGTGTGTGGTCCTCTCCATGGCAGCAGGAGGTTTGAACACGGATCGTTTTGGACAATTTGATGTGTTTCCTTGTAGGATGAGAACGACGATGATGACGACTGGAACCCGTGTAAGGCTGCGGGTGTGTGTCTCATGCTGTTGGCCACGTGCTGCGAGGACGATGTCGTCCCGCACGTCCTGCCCTTTATCAAGGAACACATCAAACATCCCGACTGGCGCTACCGGGACGCCTCCGTCATGGCGTTTGGCTCCATCTTGGAGGGACCTGAACTCAACCAGCTCAAGCCGCTCGTCGTTCAGGTGACCCTCATCTTCAGAAGAAATACCAGAGTATGTGTGTGTGTGCTGCGATGTTCAGATGAAATGACTGTGTGTGGGTGTGTGATAGGCCATGCCCACCCTCATCGAGCTGATGAAGGACCCCAGTGTGGTGGTGAGGGACACGACGGCCTGGACGTTAGGACGCATCTGTGATCTTCTGCCCGAGGCGGCCATCAATGAGGTGTATCTGGCCCCTCTGCTCCAGTGCTTGATCGAGGGTCTTGGGGCCGAGCCTCGCGTGGCCTCCAATGTCTGCTGGGTAATGATGACACTGATTTCATCGTCTGATTCGTTACTGCGGTCACAAGTTTCTCGCCTTTGCACTTCTTTGTAGTCAAAACGAACGTTTCTTTTCAGGCTTTCTCCAGTCTGGCTGAAGCGGCGTATGAGGCCACGGACGCCGCTGATGATCAGGAGGAACCCAGCACCTATTGTCTGTCCTCATCTTTTGAGCTGATCGTCCAGAAACTTCTGGAGACCACAGACAGGTATTCATGAGGACGTTAAGTGTTGTTGCAGGTCTCTCACTAGCATGTACTAGAGATGTGGCCGTGATTTAATTTTCCCACCGGTTAATAGAAGCGTAAAAACACCGTTGCTTTGGTGTGGGGTGGTCGAAGATACGGCTGTGCGCATAACGCATTTTACTTTCAGGGTTGAATTAGCGGCAATTCTGGAACGGCAATGGTTTGAATTAACAGTGGGTTCAATGTCTTTCTTAATAAAAACACGCAAAACTACAAAAAATTACAATGACATTTGCTATTTGTTATATTAAACACAGACCGTACAAACAAATAACCACAGCACACACTGTGCAAAAAAATAAGAAATGAATATAGAAAACCTTAACGTCTTCTTTATACAGTTGTAAAGTCAGGCGGGTCTGCGCAAGCGGAGCGTCGTCTTTAAACAGCGCGAGCTGCACAATTATAAAGTCTGACGCGTCTGATCTGTATCGTGCGGGTTTATATGCCCCTTAAGCCTTGTTTATATATGTTTACAATGCAATTTGAAGCACAGAGCAGCGAGAATCACATAACAAAAGTGAAAGGGACAGCTTTTCGGACCTTTACCATTTAAGAAGGGGGCAATTCTGACTTTTATCCACTTCTTCCATTTCACGTCTGACAGTAGCGATCCGTTTGCTATGTGAGCTAGTGGCATGAACCGGCGCAGAGAAACAGCCAATCAGAGGAGAGCTCAACATTAAAATTCATGACCCTTCCAAATAAGGTCATAACAGACCTTTTCATTCTAGGGAGAAATCCTGGGGTTGTAAACGGACATGTAAAACCGTTTCTGGATCATTTTGGCACTTAATAAAGCCACATACCTTCAATGTAGGTATCAGAGAACAATTTAACATATTGTTTCAATCAATTCTTTGGCACCTTTAACAAAATGAGTAATCACGACACACACTGTGCAACAAACAAACAAATAAGAAAGGGAATACGAAATGAAAAACATTTATGTTAAATAAATGGCAAGGCACCCGCTTTTGAAAATTAGACCAAAACGAAAACTTTACCAGCTCTTGATGACAGTGCTCATATTCTACTACATGTTCTTTGACAGAAAGCCTCTGTCATCGTCTTATCAGTTCACTTCACTCTCCTCACATGATGAATAAAATAAAATCAACCTGCTGTTGATCTTTGCTGAATGCAGCGGAGGCGTCCAGACATGCATCTATAATTTACTCTTTAACAAAACAATTTATTGTTATAAAAATAAAAATGACGGTGGGGGTCGGTGCGGTGGTGATGTAATCGGTTGGTGGGTGGACACCGGGTATCACCGGTGACACAGACTATCACAACAAGCCTAGCAAGTACTCGTAAAAAGAGTTCATGTGCATTAAGTGACAATTTAATGCACATTTTTTTGTTCATAAACATGAATAATAAAATTATTAAAAAATATATCTGTTTTTGACAACTCAAAAACTGATCTTTTATTTCAGCTTTAAGTTTTATCGTGCTTTAGTTTGATTATTCTGATATCCCACTTTCAAACTTTAAAATGTAGTTGAATAGTTCACCCAAAAATGAAAATTCTTTCATCATTTACTCGTCATTTCTAAACCTTTAGGATGCAGAACACAAAAGATATTTGAAGAATGTTGTTAAAGGTCCCCATTCACTTGCAGTGGTTTTGTGTTCGTACAATATAAGTGAAGGGGGTCCAGTGCTGTTTGGTTACCCACATTCTTCAAAATATCATCTTTTGTGTTCTGTGGAAGAAAGTCGATCAATTTTCCTACGTGGCAAAAATGTTTGCGTGTCAAAACTACAGCATTTCAGGCCCTCTTCTGTTTGACGGTTTGTTTTATTAGTGTTGGGTTTGTTTGTTTGTTTGTTTTCAGGCCGGATGGCCATCAGAATAACTTGCGCAGCGCGGCGTATGAAGCTCTGATGGAGATAGTGAAGAACAGCGCGAAGGATTGTTACCCGGCCGTACAGAAGACCACTCTAGTGATCATGGAGCGATTGCAGCAGGTCCTGCAGATGGAGGTGAGGAAACGCTTTCTTCTTCAGGCGTCTTCAGCTGGGTGTTTGGATGGACGTGTTTGAGAAGATGTCTGTCTTTTGTCTCTAGTCTCACATCCAGAGCACATCGGACAGAATCCAGTTCAATGATCTGCAGTCTCTGCTGTGTGCCACCCTGCAGGTCAGCATGTTCTCAGCGTCTCTCTCGCATCAGCGCTCGCTCGTGTGATCTGTGTGTCTGTACTGAACTCTGGACCTGTTGTGTGCTTTAACAGAACGTGCTGAGGAAGGTTCAGCATCAGGACGCGCTGCAGATCTCTGATGTGGTGATGGCGTCTCTGCTGCGCATGTTTCAGAGCACGGCTGGCTCGGGTGGCGTTCAGGAGGACGCGCTCATGGCCGTCAGTACTCTGGTGGAGGGTGAGTGAGTGAGCGAGCGAGTGAGGGCTGCATGTTAGCAGATGCTCAACGCTCTATTTTTCTGTGTTTTCAGTGTTGGGCAGTGACTTCTTGAAATACATGGATGCCTTCAAGCCCTTCTTGGTTATTGGTCTAAAGAATTACGCTGAATATCAGGTAAGTGTTGTGCGACATTGTGCCGTGTTGACGATTGTTCCTCCCGCTGCTCTGAGCTCGTGCAGATCGGGATTTTAGATCGTCATAGAGAAAGCTGAGTCTACTTCACCCAGCGTGTCGCCGCCTCGCGGCTGCTCGTGGCCTCGCTGGATTTTGCAGGACCCTACAGCTCTACACAGAATATTTGTAGTTTTTGTGAAGTGATGCGAAAGAAGGTGTTGTGTCTTCAGGTGTGTCTGGCTGCGGTGGGGTTGGTGTGTGATCTGTGTCGAGCTCTGATGGCCAATATTCTGCCTTACTGTGATGAAATCATGCAGTTACTGCTGGAGAACCTCGGTGTAAGTCTCACGTCACGTCACATACAGTACATACTTCATGTAACTCATCGGTGTCATTTCTCAGAATACACACAGGATACACACTGACAAAGAAATGATCAGTCTATAGTTGTAATGGTTGTTTTATTGTAACGGATAGAGACAGAATATCAACAATAAAATCTGCAAAGAAAAACATATAAAGGTTATAAATTGATTTGCATTTCAGTGAGTAAAATAAGTATTTGATCCCATACCATCCAGCAAGAATTCTTTCTCCCACAGATTGGTATGTGCTTATATGGAACACAGATTAGTCCTGTCACTTTGTGAAAGCACTCCTTATGTCAGCTTATGTGAGGGATGATGTACAGGCAGGCGGTTGTTATGGCAGAAATAAGAAGCGGGGGGTCTTGTGTCACACCGAAGGGTCTTATTTCTGAGATAACAGCCGGCTGCGAGAATATTATCCCGCTTATTACACGCCTACTTGCCACATGAGAAACAAACTGGACATAAAATGTGAATTTGAAATATTTTATGAGCTCATTTTTACCGAATGCAGACCTTCCGCGTAAATCCGTTTACTTTCGGTTTTAAGGTTAGACACGACGTTCAAACGTCACGAACAGGCAATTTGGTTTAATCATTTGTAAATCTGATGTCATATATGTTATTAAAAGACATATTTATATTTCATTTGTCAAAAAACCTGTCAAAATGATTGCTGCATCCGGGCTACCGTGTGTTGTGAGTTTTGAGAGGTTGTTATCTGGGAATAACCAACCTGCAAATGTCGTGACTGGCCAATCAGAATCAAGCATTCCAACGAGCCGTGTGATAAGTATATAGAAGATGCCTGCCAACAGAATCTGTGTCTTCTATTTCAACCTCTCCACCATGGTCAAGACCAAAGCTGTCAAATGATGTCCGGGACAAGATTATAGGCCTGCACAAAGCTGGAATGGGCTTCAAGAACACCAGACACAAGCTTGGTGAGGAAGAGATAACTGTTGATATGATTATTTGGTAATAAAAGAAATACTAAATAACCATCAATTGCCCTTTGTCTGGAGCTTCCCCAATGGAGTACTGAAGAAGCGTGTTAATGATTTCAAGGCATTTGGGACCACAGTTAGCAAGCAAATCATTGGTAACACCAATGAAATTCTGCTACACCTGCAAGGTCCTCCTGCTCAAGAACGCCTGTCTGGCTCATCGGAAGTTTGCCAATGAACATCAAAATGATTCAGAAAAGGCTTTAGAGAAAGTGCTGTGGTCAGATGGGACAAAAATTGACTATATTTGGAGGGGGAGAAATGCTGACTGAACCCAAGAACACCATCCCTACAGAGAAGCACAGTGTTGGAAACGTTGGAGCTTTTTCTCTGCTACGGGTTCAGGATGACCTCGCATCATGGAGGGGCTGAGGGACGGTGCCATGTACCGTAAAACCTCCTCCCCTTAACTAGATCACTGAAGATGGGTCGTGCCTTCAACATGACAAAGACCCAAAACATATCTCCAAGACGACCAAGAAGTGGCTCAAGGAGAAGCACATTAAGTGTCCAGACCCTAGTCCTATTGGAAATCTGTGAAGGAGGCTAAAACTCCAATTTGCTGAGCGACAGCCAAGAAACCTTAAAGATTGACAGAGGAGTGGACCAAAATGTCTCCTGACACATGTGCACCTGCTGACCAAGTATAAGAAATGTCTGAGTGACCTCTGTACTTGCCAACAAGGGTTTCTCCACCAAGTACAAAGTTATGTTTTGCTCGGGGATCAAATACTTATTTTACTCGATGAAGTGCCAATCAATTTATAACCTTTATATAATGTGTTTTTCTGGATTTTGTGGTTTAAATTCTGTTTCTCTCAGTTAAAATAAACTTGCAAAAAAGTGAAGCGTCTATAACTTTTACGTTAAGTAGGCAAACTTACAAAATCCCTCAGTGTATTTACTGGACACTTGACGCTGTACACAGAAGGATTGTCTCTGAAACTGTCTGTGTTTGTAGAATGAGAATGTGCACAGGTCTGTGAAACCACAGATTCTGTCCGTCTTTGGGGATATTGCTCTTGCCATTGGAGGTGAATTCAAGAAGTATCTGGATATTGTGCTGGACACTTTACAGCAGGCCTCACAAGCACAAGTGGACAAGGTAAGAGCAGTCACTTCCACTGTGATCTGATGACCGTTTCTGAGTTTACTGGCTTTGCACCACAAGCTGGGAGGTTCAGATGGTGTTTTATTTGTTTGTGGAGTACAACGGTGTGCTGGTGTGTGTTGCAGATGGATTATGATATGGTGGATTATCTGAATGAGCTGAGAGAAGGCTGTCTGGAGGCGTACACCGGCATCATTCAGGGTTTGAAGGGAGACCAGGAGAATGTACACCGTAAGTATAGTCTGACCTTGAAATGGCTGAACGTTGACTGAACGTTGAATAATAAAAACCCTATGTGTGTGTGCAGCTGATGTGATGCTGGTGCAGCCTCGTGTGGAGTTTATTTTGTCCTTCATTCATCACATCGCCGAGGATGATGATCATTCAGATGGAGTTGTTGCTAATGCTGTAGGACTCATTGGGTAAGATCTTACTTCATATAAACGGCAATGTAGGATTTATTCATGTCGACGAAGGCTAGGTTGGCATCTCTCGAGGTCTTTCAATGGGTCATTAAACAGTGTTTTGAAGAGAGAAGCCCATTTAATGAAGATGAGTCTGTATTAGGCTTGTGCCGGTATCAAATTTCCATGCTCCGATTAATTGATTAAGGTATCATCGCGGTAAACGGTATTATCGCAGTATTCAATTCTATGAGAAATGCAGGTTGGAAATATAAACCAACTTCAGTGTTTTCCTCTTGATAACAACTTTATTTTAAGTAATAGAGAGAACCTCAAACATTTAAATATAAATAAAACAACACACAGTAATGATGTATAAAGTGAGTTTATTCAAACAGAATAAAGTGCAAACTGCAAAAGAACAACTTTTCTTAACTGCTTTTAAATATACTTATGTCTGTACAATGCTAGTACTACACTTCATATTATTATTATTATTATTATTGTTTGAATAACAAGCCAAGCCAGTGTGTTAACTATTATAGCAAGCTAAACATTTATAAACAGCAAATTCACTCGCACTTTGTGACAGTGTATGACTTTATTGCGTTCCATCAACGTATAATTAAAATAATTATTCTGCCACACTGTCAAATTTCATTACTCGGCTTACTTTTAACCCCAAATATTTCCAAACCTCAGACTTCACCCTTTTAGAAGGGGGATAAACCGTCGGCAGCGTTCCTCCTTCCGCCATGCTTCCTCTCCATGTGGTACTGTTTACATCAGAGTGCGCAGGTGTCTTTTGCTCAGCAGCACACACACACACACGTGTAGGCATCTCCACATGGGGAACGGGATTGTTTAGACCAGAGTGCGCATTCCTACGCAGCATACACGCAGTGTACTTTTATCCGGTTGATGAAAAATAAACAAATACACGTTCTAAAAAAATCTATATGTTTTCGCGGTATTTGAAAGTGCCCGTGATAACAACATCGTGCTAATTCATTACCGCAATTAATCGCATTACCGAATATCGGCACATGTCTAGTCTGTATATTAGGCAGTTGTTCCTGTCCACTCATATGTCAGCATATTGTTCAGTGTTTCCTCTAGGTTTAAGGCTTTGGGGGAGCTGCGGTCTCTATATTGTTTTGCGGCGGAGGTCCGGACAATACTTTTTTTAATAAATAATGTTAAATCAATCAATCAATCAATCAATGTTTTATCAGGCCATTTACTTTATATTCTGATAGCCACAGTCTGTATGAAACACAGAAGGTCTGATAACTGAGAGAATGTGTTGTAGGCTCTGGTGCTGAAGCGAAGTCCCAGTGGTCTATTTTAATATTTAAAAAAACTACTGGCAACAAACTGAAATAAATGTATCATGAGCAGGAGTACTTACAAAGTTACTAACAGCCTTTCCTATGGAAGTAAAATAGAGACAAATGTGTTTGAAGCAAAAAGAGGTGCTGAATAGCACTAACTGAACAAAAATGCATTGTATTAACAGTGCTCGCATTTTAAGGTTCTGTAATTCAACATGGTTGCATATTTAAGATGTGATTTTTTCAAATGTAAAAATTTCACACACAGTTTCACAGTTTAAAAATTCAATAATCAAAATTCACCTTTTAAATTTCATTAAAAAAATTCAACTTGTTATAAAATACAAGCTTTAATATTCGACAGACAATTTCAGTCCGTATAATTTTGGTTTAAAAATTCGCTTCCACAAATTCAGTGGTTCAAATTCGACTTCAAATTCAAAGTTTCACATCCGGGAATCCCAGGAGAAGCAATAGAGCGCCGATTCCGTCCATGCATGATCTCTACCTGCTGCCTGACCGCTTCACCAGCAGAAGGTGCAAGTCGCTTCTGACGAAGACCAAAGCAAGACATGCAGATACTTTTATATGTTTGCAGCACAGTCCACTCATCTGCTCAATTAAGTGAATTTATTTGATCTCATAGATCTCTTCTTATGCATCATCAACATCAGAAATTTTAGGTTTCCTGCTCTGGCTCGAAGGAATTAAGTTATTTTTTACTTCAGCACATCGTGTTCACATAAATACTATGCATCATCAGCATTTACAAGACATGTATTGTGTTTGAAGCAGTCAAATAACTGAGATCTCAACTAGGAGCTTATTGACAAATGCTCTGATTTTAACGCATACTCTCCCATGTGCTTCTGTTTATGTGACGTAGCTGCAATCTCAATAAACATTCTTTTTATTTTCCTCGCATGATCTTGTTTTAATTTGAGACTCTCAGAAAATGCTGGATGTTGTGGAATTGTGGAAACGTTCGTTTGTTAATACGAGACAGAAAAACTGACATTTTAGCCGAGCGAACTTCTTGAGCAGGCCAGATAAAATAGACCATATACAATTAGTCAGCACTTTCTTTAGAACCCGACTAGACCCGAAACGTCTTGTGCAGCCAAGCAAGATGCCTCACGGCGTTATGGATCTATACAGCTGTAAGATGGTTTTTAAGCGCAAAGATAAAAACACTTGTTGCATGCTGTGTGTGTTTCCCAATAATGTGCCACACACGAACATGCGAGTATGACTACACGCTAATTGCTTGAGTTGCTGTCTGTTCATTAAATGCTAAAATGTCAATCACTCACGGTATATTAACCTAATTATGTCTTGTAAAGTTTGACGTAACAAATATTTGTTGTTTACCTAACCATAAAATGTAATTAATTTGTGTCTTTCGGGGCGATTGGTAAAAGCACATTCATTATAAATCACCAGAGACCCGATGCCATATCGGACACGACCTGTGCCCAAGGCATATTTTGTCAATGTTTTAGACCCGAAGCCGCTGGGACACACGAGGACCTCTCTAACATACACCTCAACGCAAGTCAGTTTGCATGGCCGAGCAGTGAAAAATATATTTAATTACTGATCAGAAAACAATATGAGTGCTCCATGGCAATATACACAACCATCTGTAGATGTTGCTGTTTGGCGCATTGTATTTCGTATACTTTTATATTAGGCTATAGTCTTTATTTTTAATTAGCTTACCCAATACTAATATAACATATCAAAACGAAATTACGATTTAGTATAATCATTTTTAATCTATATGCTCACATAATAAGTCAACATATTGTTAAATTTATGCATTTTAAATGACAGAAATACACTGAAACCACGTTGGAGAAAGCACGTAATGTACGTGTCTCATGTGTACAGTTCAGTTAAATGATCAAATGTACCCTCTTTAAACTTATGCTAAACATTTAGCTGAATATCCACAACATGTATGGTGGCATGGTGAAACAAAAACGTTATAAGCTTGCAAGATTTGCTAAGTTCCTTTAGCCTACTCTGTCCCTTTAGCGTCCACGGACCACGCCATCACGGCCGGTGTACCGTGCTAAAACGCTTAATGTTGCTTAATCTTCAGACCAGATGATTAGTATAGCCTACACCTTTTTAATAACCGTAGGCTACAGAAATGCGGAAGAGCCCTAAATATGAATGCAAAAAGCACAAAATGACACAATAATAATTTTAGCATGTCCCGCCGTATTTCTCACATAATACCAGAACTAATAGGTATAGGTGTCTTTATTGTTGCAGTATTTCAGTTTGTTTTTTTATTCATTCGTTCATACAATAGGTTACAATTGGCTTTATTTTGTTTGCGTTCTCAGATTTCAGATGAAAAGTATAGGCATAATTATTTCCATTGATATTTCTCTTTTAAGTGGTGTAGTTATTCCTTTGTTTAAGTTACATTTATATCCTACATTTACTAAATATTTTACAATTACGTTTTTAAGAAAAGACTGTTATTTATATTGTAGATTATTTTACGTTCTGATGAAAAATTGTTCATGGCTTGTTCTTACATCTGTTTTCATTACTATTTCAGTTAGCCTACTACTATTGTCTGTTTAAAATGTATAATTATTGCTATTTTTCCTATTTAGTTTTAAACCGAAATAAAATGTTTTATTTGAATTTAAATGTTAAGTTTAATGTGATGGTGTTATGTAACTAATGTAATGATTTAAAATCTTGTTGTCTTGTTTTCTGGCACATTTAATCAGATACCATTGCATGTGTCATTCAAATAGCTTCATGCAATTAGCTTATTTTATTCAAACACAGTATGATTCAGTAATTCACTGTAACATACAATTTTCTCATCCTCGAAACTCAAACCATTATTTGATGACTTAAGATCGTGCTTATCAAAAGCACGATTTTATGTTTGCATTTGGCGAGCTACAGAAATTATATTTTGCGTGCATATGATACGCATGTGTTTTGCGTGCACTTTTTATGTACATACCGACTTAACCCACACCATACCAAGGGGTAATCATATGCACGTAAAAAGTAATGAATGCGTATAAATAGCAAGCCAAATACAAACATAAACTCTTACTGTATAGATAGGCAGTACTAGTAGATCGGGTAGGATATTTAAATAATTAAATTAATATTATAAATGTATGACTAGTCCACTGATTCCAGGCCACCTGGAATTGTCCCCGTGCTCCATGTCCGTTCCAGGGCTGATAGTGGTGAGCTAAGCTGCCAGTACAAGAAACAATACATTTTTTCTTGATGATGCATAAGAAGAGATCTATGAGATCAAATAAATTCACTTAATCGAGCAGATGAGTGGACTGTGCTGCAAACATATAAAAGTATCTGCATGTCTTGCTTTGGTCTTCGTCAGAAGCGACTTGCACCTTCTGCTGGTGAAGCGGTCAGGCAGCAGGTAGAGATCATGCATGGACGGAATCGGCGCTCTATTGCTTCTCCTGGGATTCCCGGATGTGAAACTTTGAATTTGAAGTCAAATTTGAACCATTGAATTTGTGGATTTGAATTTAAACCGAAATTATATGGACTGAAATTGTCTGTCGAATATTAAGCTTGTATTTTATAACAAGTTGAATTTTTTTTATGAAAGGTGAATTTAAAAGGTGAATTTTGATTATTGAATTTTTAAACTGTGAAACTGTGTGTGAAATTTTTACATTTGAAAAAATCACATCTTAAATATGCAACCATGTTGAATTGCAGAACCTTAAAATGCGAGCACTGTTAATACAATGCATTTTTGTTCAGTTAGTGCTATTCAGCACGTCCTTTTGCTTCAAACACATTTGTCTCCATTTTACTTCCATACTTTCCATGCCATTCATACTAGGACTGATTCTAAATATTCTTTCCAATTAAAACATGATTCACAATGAAATGCTCTTAACATGCTGATTATTTATGCTATTAATATCATAAATGCTGTATGTAGATACAAGACGTTATGTTTTATAATCTGTCACAAACCTATATAGCAAACAGGAAACTGACTGACAGCTAAAAATACTTTATTACTGCTGCATTTTCCTTTACTTAAGCGTTACAGTAAAAGTGTCCATTTATTGAGCCGCTCTTGGTGTCTGCAGGTCTTTATATGCGATGCGTCTTTGGCGGGAGAAGCAGCGCTCGCGGAGCGGAAAGGGTTCAAACAAAGCGCGTTTGACGCTAAATAAAGATATTAGAGGATATAGCGGCAAAATATAATCAACATACATGTCCCTGAGTGAGCGTGATGTGTACATCTCAGTTATGTAGACGCGCTGCTCAATTTAAACCACAGAAATAGTCTGATGTTTTTAATGGTTCATTATGTCTCGCGGTCCGGATGGAAGGAAGGATAATCTGGGTGAGAACCTGTCATCCGGTGGTAACTGGACTGTTGCTCAGGGGCAGGGCATGCGCATTATCACCACCCTGGGAGCGTTTAAAAACGCAATGATTTATCTGCTTTTCAGGTGGTTGATGCGACATATTTTCCCACATGCGCTCTCTGTCCGCTGGTGAAAGTGTGCTTACCTGTGTGTGTGTGCGCACGTGTCTGTCTGTGTGTGTGCGTGTGTGTTCATGTTTGTATATCCTGGTGGGGACCTAAACCTGAATACACCAACACATGGGGACTCGTGTCACTGTAGGGAGCAAAATTGAGGTCCCCGCGGGGCAAAAAAAGCTTATAAATTGTACAGAACAATATTTTTTACAAATCTAAAAATGCAAAAAGTGTTCTATGATCTTTAGGTTTAGGGATAGGGGATAGAATATACAGTTTGTACAGTATAAAAACATTACGCCTATGGACTGTCCCCACGGAGATAGTAAACCAGACGTGTGTGTGTGCGCGTGTGAGCGCGTGCGTGCGTGCGGCTTCGGGTCGGAACTCGATACAGAGAGCAGAGGAGAATTATAAAGGCTCGACCACGTAGAAACAGAAATGACATGCCGCCATGTAAATAACAAAGTAAATAGCATTGTTATTTATCTTTAGTAGGAGAACAAGGTATAGACATGATATATAGGAAAGGTGACCTTAAATGACTTCTCTTGTGATCTAACGCTACATAAAAAATGAAATTAACTTGACCTTCAAGGGGGGCGGGAGGTGCCGTTGGAGGGGCGGGGTGCCCCCCTAAGGTAATGGGAAACACTGTTGTTTGTATAAAATATTACTGCATTATAGATTTGTACACATTGTGTAACTGTGGTAAGTGTTCAGCAACACATTGTTTAGGTGTTTCTTAACGAACGGGTTTGATTTGGTGATCTCTCTTCAGTGATCTGTGTACGACCTTTGGCAAAGATGTCATGAAGCTGGTGGAGGTTCGACCTCAGATCAATGATCTGCTGACAGAAGGCCGGAGGTCCAAGACCAGCAAGACCAAGACGTTGGCCACATGGGCCACAAAGGAGCTGCGGAAGTTAAAGAGCCAAGCTTGGTGCGTGACGACAGATCCATGAGTTGACGTTCGTTCTCATCGTTAGAGTTCGGTCGATGTGTTTACAGTATGCATGCTACAGATATAGTGTGCGGGTTTGAGCGCTAACCTTTGGATGCCGCTGTTTTAAATGTGTTCTCTGTTGTTGTTGTTGTTGTGTGTGTGTGTTCCAGATTACTGGCTGTGGAAAGAGTAATGGAAATCCAACCCACTGAGGTTTCTTCTGTCTTGAACACAAGTCAAAGCAGAAGTGATGTGTGCGCTGAGATGAGTGAGAATGTGAGCGAGAGAGAGTGAGAGAGAAAGCGTGAGACATCACACCACCTTCAGAATTTAATTCCAGCAGAAAACACAGCGGCCCAAAACCTTCACCGATTCAAGCCCTCCTCATGTGTGGACTCTCTCTGACCTGACCAATAAACTGTAGAAGACAACATTCAGTGCAGGCGCACGCTCATATCTGTCCCTGGTTAGTGAACGACAGGACTGTTTTACTCATCTGTGGACACTCTTTTTTTGGCACTTATTAAAAACAAAGTTAGGACTGTGGATTGTTCCCTATGGCGCGATGCACTTGAGACATGAGAACACGGGGCAGAGATGATGCTGATGCTGCTGCTGGAGTTTATAATGGCGTGACTGGAGTGT
Organism: Triplophysa rosa; assembly: GCF_024868665.1. NCBI lineage: Eukaryota > Metazoa > Chordata > Actinopteri > Cypriniformes > Nemacheilidae > Triplophysa > Triplophysa rosa. The sequence continues at coordinate 77,254 of NW_026634375.1, forward strand.
GTGTGTGAATGAGCGGAGGGGCTCTATATCCCCTCTAATGTTTCAACCGCTAATAAATAAAACCTTAGAAATCTTGTTGCAAATTCCGTGAACTGCACTTCTGTAAACATGAACATGGGAGAGCGAGCAGGCGATGGGTGAACCAGATGATGGACATTCATCTTGCTTTTCACTGCAGTCTTTTCTTACTTTTGTTTTCGGTTTTTCTTTTAAGTTCTAGTTCTCTTTAGTATGTTAGTATGGGCTCTACCGGGCTTTCACCTGACCTGCAAAGGGAAGGAATAGAGGAACACAGCCACTGGAGAGGTGGAATCTGATCGGCAAGCACTTACACGTCTCACTTTATTCCCCCTTCATTTGATTTGCAGGATAATGAGTGCCAAATCCATGCGAGTACTGATGATGGACATGTGCTTATACATTCATTAACACACAAATTTCCAAATAAACATGTCACTGTTTCATTTACATTGATGTGCTTTGCTTGTGTGTTGTGTGTGTGTTTTGCCAGCATTTCATTCAAGTCATTCACTGAGCTTTTAAACGATGACAATGGACAGAATCAGACATTTGTATGAGGTTATATTTTTCCATTGATATGAAAAAAAATAAAATTTAACGTTTCCTTAGCATTTGTGGTACTTTGGCTGCCTTTCATCGCAAAGGAAATTGATGAAAGTGAAACTGGTTTTATGTCATTATTAATGTGAGGCTTCTCTGACAGATTGTTGCGTTTCTTTACTGAAAGTGCGCTAATGCTTCAAGAATGCCACAAAACTTTACGTTTGATGAATGAAACCCATATGGAGTGAAATATGAGCGTGATGGTGAAAGTGCTGCGTTGTATTGAATATTTGGACCTGATGTTCACATGATGCAGTTTGGGAACTATCGTCAGCTTGAGTTTCTTGCAGTCATTATAAAGCTAATAAATGACGACATGAAAACCTTTCTGGTGTTTTGATGCGATTTCTCTGCGCTGTGATTTTGCAGATAATAATTGGAACAATATCATATACGTCAAGTCATGTTGTTTGTGCTGTTATGTAGCAAATTTTATATGTTCATATTCCCTGAGATGCATTTCGAAAGATGGAGGCTGGAAAAAGAAGTAAACCTCTATATTAAATGGTGTATTCAGAGTACGAAATGAGCCCATACAGAAACCTGATTTACAGGCTTGGACAAAATAATATGAACGCCTGGAAAATCGGTAAATCACTGCTTGCCGCCTTTAATGCATCTTCAAACCTCATCACAACCGATCAAACCACATTTGAGTAGACTGGCATGTTGTACGAGAACATCTTCGGTTTCTTCCGAGAGTTGCTCTTGAAATAAACAATGGGGCTTTTAATGTCACAGATGCTTCTGCTGAGTGACCTGCCACAATTTATCCCCTTTAGAACTCTGACAAGTCACCCATTTCATTATTAATCACTGCTAAACGCAACACAACCTAGACGATACTTTGCAACAAAAGATTTTGGTAAAAATGCTGGGTTACTTTCAAGCCAGTGTTGGGTTAAAAAAGGATGAACCCAACTGTTGGGTTCAATTAACTCTGATAATGTACATGTTTGACCCAACAATGGGCCGTCAGGTAAAACCCCAACGGATGGGTTTTGATGTTTTGGATGGTCTGAGAATAAGCCAGCAGTACCCAATGAGGTTGTCTTTTGTTGCTATATATTGTCTAAGTCAGGGGTTTTCAAACGGGTCCGGGGCCCGCCAGAAGGTTGCAGGGGTCTAGGAGAAAAGATGAAGCAAAAATGATAAAAGTCCACCGTGTTTATCTGTTTTTTGTTGTTGTTGCTTGCCATGCATAGTTTGCAGAATTGTTTATATTTGTATCTTTCTAAAGTTTCTTTTTTCGGACTCGAAGTGAAATTGTTGCCGACTATGTAGGTTAAGAAACAATGTGTCGTATTTATAATATCTTATTTGCTATTTATCTAACAAATTTTAAATGTTTCTTTACACACACAAAAACTACAGATTAATATGTATTTTGGAAAAGGGGGTCGCTCACAAAAGGTTCATCATATTTGGGGGGCCTTGGCATCATGAAGTTTGAAAACCCCTGGTCTAGGTTGTGTTGTTTAGCAGTGTTTAAAACATGTCAATCCAGCGTAGAGCGTTAGATCTGGCAGGTCACGTGAGTCGATCCCGCATCAGCTGATCCTCAGCTACCTACAGAAATATGACGCCATCACAGCCTCCATTTAAAATTCCTTCGGCTAACAGCAGCTCATGGTGTTGCTCAGGAGCAAATGACCCTCCCCTCCATCCCCAGCTCCAATCAGGACTCCACTTCTGTTATTGCGTTTCATTAGTCTCAATCACTTTACATAATGTTACACTTAAATGTGTTGAAGAGCCAACATCTGTTTGTTGTGTTGCCTGCTGGCTGCACGGATGGGCAGGGACATTTTGACCAGAACAGAACCACCACCAATCTAAACTGTATGCTAATGGCGGTATTGAACCTGATTGAGAACTGATGAAATCATCTTTCACAGACAACATTAACCTCTATAACAGCGGATGTTGATCGTGTTTTGCCCAAGCCCTGTATATCTACTGTATGTATGGCTATCCGATCTATCAGCTTTCTGTATGTGTGAAATAGAAAGAGATTATACAGCGGATTCCAGCCAGCTTTTCAGCTCATGAAGAGGACAGCTAAAGCAAACAAGTACGACTATGAAAGACATTTTTTGCACAAAAAGAGGAGACGTCCGTTTTCGGAAATGAGACATTTCACAGTTTATTAACTTGACAGTATTCTTCAGTATTGAGAATCAATGGTGTTTAAGACACATCATCACAATCAAGACATTCTTAAAGCCACATCTTCGTTAACACACTAAGCTTTTGTTGTCGCATAAATTAATTAAATAAATAAATAAATAAATATTTACATTGACAATGACAATGAGGAGACGTGCTTGATCTTACACTGTTAAAGGTGACGGACAACACAGTTACACACGGATGTGACACGCACTTGTCGGCTCTCCTGATTTTGCCAAGTGGTTGATGTCGTTAGGGCAACATCCTGTTGACCCTGGGACAACATTTAAATCAACCAATCAGGTTTCAGAAACAGGTTTACAGTTCATTTGAAGTTTAATCTTCCAACCAGGATTAGGTGCTTCTAGACCGTTGTTTTTCACTTCTCATTTCCCTCTGATTTCAGGGGTCAGTTATGGTTGGGGTTGGGCCTTGGTGTGGGTTTAGGTTTAGGTTTTATTTATAAAATTGTTGTCCTTAGGTCACCAAAATATCAACCGCTTGGCAAAATCAGGTCGAGCCGCACTTGTCCGGGTGATTTTGTGTGATTGGCTCAGGAGACGGCGATGTGACGCAGACAGCGGAAGACGTCCTGCGTAAACCTGCGCAGCTGCTGCAGTGACAGATGAGCCGCCACCTGCACTTTATAATCACTGCTGAGACGGGAAGAGACGTGGGGAATATTCCTCTGGGATGGCGTCATGGGAATCTGAGCCAGCTGCTGCATCTGAGCAAAGAAAAGCTGTGAGGAACTCGCATACAGTACTTCACAATGTCAATGAACGTGAACTGTGTTGTTATTAAAAGTCTTGAGAATGAGTTTGGCCGGTCAGTAAGAAACATCAATAAAGATCTAAAACATTCTTGACCACTGAGTGTAATACTGACATCATAGAACTGACAAGAGATCGGCAAATATGATCTGATGACACAAAACAACTTGACTATGTGCTCTTCGTCAATCAATCAATGCATTCTTCATATGACAGCATGCATTCTGGGTCCATGGGTGTTGAATTGGAGACAGAAGATAGATGGATACCTGTTGGACCTGAGCGGACAGATCTCTGATATCCGCTAACAGAAGCTTGAGTGTTTCAGTGGAGCTCAAGACGTCCGAGAGGTTCTGCAGAAGGTCCCGATGAAGATCTAAACCCTCCAGCATCCGACTCAAGCTCTCGGCCTGATCGCAACATCACAACATCATCACAAGACCCTCGGCAGCCTGACAGCTTGCTTTATTAAAGGCTTTCATTGCAGATATTTACCAGACTGTGATCCTCTGAGATCGTCTTGAGGAGCGGAGCTGCAGGAATCCCAATCTCGCTTAATAAATACTCCAGGTTATGTGCTTCAGCGGAGAGTTCAAGGGTCAAACCCTGCCAGCAACCCACACACTTGACATTATTAACAGCACGAGCTTCAAACTCGAATCAATCATTCACTCCGGTGTCACGACCGCTGTGGTCACACAGTAAACAAACTCACCGTTGTTTTGACGCATGCGTCGTGCACGCGCGGAATGTCGTCCAGAATCTTCTTCGCCAAACTCACGCCGAGCTCCGCCGCACGCGTCAGCGCGTCACGTTCTGGAAGCGGCGCGGCATACACGAGCGCGAGACAGCAGTGGACCGCGAGAACTGTGGCATAAAATGAACGTTTCGTTTAGCAACGACGAAAAATAGAAAGCATTTCATGAACAGTCCCATAGAAAAGCTCATCAAATAGAAACATCAGTGCGCAACGAAATAAAGAAAAGTCACTTACTGAGACGCTGAGACTTCATCGTGTTTGTTGTAGCTAGAAGTGTCATGAATGTTGTGTTCGTGTGCTCTATTTAAACACAATGAGATTGATCAACCGGGGAAACATCCATGACTTGGTTTAGAAGGGGCATGCGTGTAGCCCACGGCGAACCAGGAAAAGTTTCAAAACTTGGGGAACGCTCTCGGAATGAATCATGTGTCAAGGGATTTGTTCACGCACGTTCTGCCCAACATTTCGTTTCCGTGACTCTTACCCGCGTTACATTCATTCAAACACATTTGTCGTGTTTCATAAAGATCTCGCGCTGGAACTTCCTCCGTTTCATCACTGCAGGAAAACCAAACACGACACTTGTCCTTCTGTCGTCACTCGGTGAAAACTTCCCCATTTATTCATTTCCACACTGTATTTCCTGCTTTCTTGTTTATTTACTTTCCTGTTTCGTTTCGATTATTACTGCAACCTACCAGCCCGAGTGGAGAAACATATAGCCTATAAAAATATTTCTCTGTTATTGCTAAACGCATAACATTTTTAATCTTAGATTATAAACTTGCAATATTATAATATTAAACCAGCAGTGCACAATGATTCGAAACAATCATATTTTCATGAATGATAAAATCAGAAAGTTAACATTCGATCCCTTACGAAAATTAACCATGTTTTTTTGTGGTACAAGTGTAGTAACCATGTTTTTTTGGTGCATTGGTTTTACTACAGTAACCATGGTTTTTACATTTTAACTGTAGTAAAACCATGGTCAGTTTTCGTAAGGAATATTATCTGATGTTATAACACGCGCGTGCGCGCGCGCACGCACACACACTCACTCACTCACGCACGCACACACACACACACACGCACACACACGCACACACACACACACACACATGTTTGAGCAGCTATCTTTATGAGGACATACATTGACGCAATGCAATCTCTAGTCCGTTACCATAACCATCAGAAGTACATGCCTGACCCTAACCCTGACCCTAAACCTATAACCTAAACCCTAAAAGCAAGTCTTCACCCTCAAACAGCCCTTTAAAGGGGTCTCTGGAAGTAAGGACCGGCCAAAATGTCCTCACTTTACTCTCCTTGTCCTCACACCGCTGATCTACAACTCAAACCGGTCCTCACAAATATAGATGTACAAGTACACACACACACACACACACACACAAACGGCTAGCTGTGGATTATCTCGTTTATACCATGGTCATTTGCCAAGTTAAAGCTGTTATTGATGTTTACATTGTAATTTTTGATCAGACAGGTGAAAAGGAGTTATTTTTGTCAGTTAATTTCAAACATGGACCAAACTGACAGGAACTACCCGTGCATTTAACGACTTCAATGCACACCTTCCAGCCAACCAGTATTCAAACAGACCATGGTATAAATAACCAAAACCATGGTTCATATTACAATAATGCGGAGCCTGTCTGTACGGAGCCCGTCTGGTCACCTGCTGGAGAAAAAAAACTGACACGCAAATCCGTGGCGACAGTTTTGTAATTCGTTCCCTGGCATTTAAAAGGTTTGGCACAGATAACCGTGCGTCACAATCTTCCGAAGTCCATTTGTTTATTTGTAATGTAAATTCACAAGGACTTTAAGAATAAAACCTAATAAATGTTATAATAAATACAGGAAACCTCGAAAGACGTCTGCTTGTTGCTGTGACAGTCACGGCTCCGCTGTCAACCACGCCCCCTGCATCAGCGCCATAATCACGCTACACCAGCGGTTCCCAAAGTGGGTGCCGCGGCAGACAACTGGCTAGGGGTGCCGCCGAATCTCAGATTTTTTCCAGTAACAAATAAAAATATTTTTTACATCATATATTTAAAAATATATCAAAACACCAACATATGAGCATGTCCAAACGAAACTGAAAATACGCAAAAAAACATATATTTCATACATATGTAAAGTTTAAATATTTTTTTACCGCCACTTGGACTGTTGCTAGGAGAGAATAGGCTTGTTCGACTTGATTCGGCGCCGCAAGATCCGACAGGCGGATGACATCAAAGTACCGCGAGAGCGATTCGAAAGCAAACATTTTATGTTTTTTTTTATGGTACTTTGATGTCATCCGCCTGTCGGATCTTTAGGCGCCGCATCAAGTCGAACAAGCCTAGTGGCTCCACTCGGCTCCGCCCATTGTACTGATGCGCGCTCATGTGGTATCTCAGGTTGGTTTCACGATTGCCTTGTCCGAACCCTAGTTTGATTGCTCCCACTGCCCCCCGCTGGACTGGTTTCATATTATTATTTTTGGGTCCGAACCAGGGGTCGTTTACGTCATCAAGCCTGCAGCTGTTTACCCTGTCGCTTGTAACGACGACACAGGAGAAGGCGGCAAAATGCATTACAGTGCTCCCTTCACTTTTATACATATGTTTTGTTTCCAAAGTTCAGTACATAATGGCACTTTCGTCTATGAATGTACTGCAAATGCTCTTAAGAACGCTGAAGGCGCACAGAAATGAGACATACAGCTCTTTATGGAGACAGATGAGTCTCAATAATAATACATTTACAAAACACAATTCATAAATTCACAGCACAATTCACATTCACAAAATCAGATTCGTAAATTCAAAACACAATTCATAAATTCACAAACATTTTCCCCAACTGCTCACACAAATATATCTCGCAGAAATAAATTCAGAATGTTTTCACAAATATGTATAAATCATGTTCTTGAATTACTTTCCAGTAAACATTTGTGAATGTTGTTACATGTATTTATGGATTGGTGAATCTGCATTTGCAAATCGTCACACGTGTGTGGATTGCTTTGAATTTGTGTGTGGTATTTTTGAGACTGTCCTGCCACGGTGAGATTCAAGCGTAACTTTTTTTTAAGGATGGCCTGTTCAGCCAATCGCGTTGAGCTTTTGATCCACCAATCAAAACGCTCCTTACTGAAGTGACTCGAGAAGCTCGACGCTGCACAGTACTGTGCAGTGTGCCTGCATCGGTTCAAAAACAGAGAGGGACGCAAGAGCACACTCAACAAGTAAGTAAAGTTTACTTTTTATACCTGATGCCACTCTATATCTCATAAACTATTCATAAAGCTTGTTTTTGTTACTGTTGTATAATGAGCCCCTCCCGCTGATTTCCGCAGCCAGTAAATTTGAACTGTTCTCACCCAATCACTGATGACCTGAGCCAGACCAGAGCAATTTACCACTGATCATTTTACAGGATTTATTATGTGCGCAGTGTTGCCTTTGCTAACATTAAACAAATCATTGCTTGCTTTCCGAAGAAGCGACTTCTTCTCTTTGGAAATGTAAAGTTACACAACGTGGTCAACAATTGTATAAAGGCCAACCAATCCCATTGTAATGTATCCTGCTTATTACATATAGCGCGTATTGCCTACGTGAAAAGCAAAAAAGCAATCGGATGAAATTGTATTAGTTAATTTCCAACACCAGAAATCATTCTTGGTATAAGCGAGGTCAGCCAGAGTAAAAAGTAAGGTAACACTTTAGAATAATGGTCCGTTGTTAACAAGTAACTATGCAGAAAGTAATAGGCAGTACTACATTAACACTTACCTTAATACTATTAACTAATATAGAAGCAAGATTAACTAAGCAGTAAGTAATAGCTAATTTAGGACAAAGGTAGTTCCTTATTTGGTATTTGATAATTACTAAAGAAAAATGCCATCATTGACAACTACTTGCGAACTATGACCAATTAATAAAGAAAAAACAATGAATTACTAATCTCAACATTAACGTACATAAAGTGAAAAAATAGGTTGTTTGTGGAAACTAATTCATGAATAAATACAAATACCAAAAGCCAAATACCAAAACATGAATGGATATATTCTACATATATAGCCTATCCATAGAGATATACTGTATTTCATGTAGTACTGCCTATTACTTTCTGCATAGTTACTTGTTAACAATGGACCATTATTCTAAAGTGTTACCAAAAGTAAACTGCATTCCCTTTAAGCAGAGGCTGAGGACTGTGAGTGGTGGACTGCTGGTTAGCTTGGTTGACTCACAATCGTTTACAGCATCATAGACTGGTTCGAGGCCCGCTAGAACCACCAGCAATTTTTACATTGTTGGTCTTGTTCTGTTTATCTGTATCGCTGGGTAGTTTTTATGTTTATATTTCAGTACTTAATGCGTGGTCAGTATGAAAAGAAAGTCTGGAATGAGAGATCTTTTTATAACCCGTATCTGCACTTGATTTTTGCTGCTGAGCTCACACATCAGTGGACTTTCGTGCTATAAACAGGACGAACGAACAGTAATAGATTTTACATTTACGCATTTAGCAGACACTTTTATCCAAAGCGACTTACAGGGGCCTTTTAGTCTATGCATGTCTCTTATCAGTAGCCCATGTGATTTTAGTTTCCATATTACAAAAATTGATTGACTATAAGGAGACGCGATAATGTTGCGCAATGATTGTAATGTAACAAGCATGATCGTATTAACTAAAATATAACACAGCCCAAGTCTATGCCAAATGCCTTGCCATTTACCTCCGTGAAGAGACTGAGACCATGTAGGCGATGTTTATGATGCACCTGCTGATGAGAACGATTCTGCATGACGCATTTAAAAAAAGAATAGACTTTTAAAAACATAACTAAAAAGCATATCATACATGTTAACGCGCAGCTTTATTGTAGGCTAAATAAAGTGCATTCATTATTACTGCAAAATCTGCATATCAAGCGAGTCTGACTATTGCATTAAAGGAATTAACATAATGTACTAGAGAAAATAAAGTGCGGGACTTGATTGATGTTAAGGGTTATTCAAAGATGTTAAGTCACAACAATGATCTTACTCTGACTGAAACATCCAAAGTGCGCACATCAGAATGTATGTGTCTCGCAAACATAATTATGTCTCAAGTGAATGCTTGGTGAAATGCCGGGGGAAATATTTGATCCGTCCAGGTCTTAAGGCCTTAACTCTCGATGTTAATCAAATAAATCAAATAAACATAAATAAAAAACAGACTTTACCTATAGATAGGGGTTTTGAGTTGGTGTGCCAAATTTGCTGGAATTAGATGCCGTATTTTTTTACATAAAATTCACTTGAAAAAAGGATTTTCGTAAAAATCTTCATTCCACTAATCAAAACATAGTAATATCAATGGCCACTGCAAGGATTTAATACCAAGGCCGTGGTGAATTAGATCTGGGCTGCGTTCAGCCCCGACAAAACGTTGCAAAATGTTGTTTAAACGGAAACGGTGGTGCGGGTGAACACCCTGTTGTGATGACGCAAGAGTTGAACTATGGCAGCTGAGAAGGCCATTCTTTGTCTTCTTTTTGAAGAATTTTCTAGGGCTGCAACAACTAATCGATAAAATCGACAATAATCGATAATGAAATTCGTTGTCAACGAATGTCATTATCGATTAGTTGGTCTGTGACGTCACTTGACGTCACGCAGTTATAAATCAAGCGCGTCTTCTTCCCTTTTAAAATTACCATTTTAGATGTGTCTCTCCGTGCAGCATGAGCTGCGCAGTTTTAAAGTCACACGTGTCTCTCCGTGGATGCGTCTCTCCGTGCAGCGCGAGGTGCGCAGTTTTAAAGTCACACGTGTCTCTCCGTGGATGCGTCTCTCCGTGCGGCACAAGTTGTGCAGTTTTAAAGTCAGACGTGTTTTGCATGCATCTCTTCAAGCTGCGCAGTTTTAAAGTTTAAAGGGGAGAGGTGTTTAAATGACAAAATTAAAGATTATATTAGTAAAACCCAATTTGTGGCGTTTGCACTTTGCAAAGTACATATTAGGCTAAATACCCTGATTTGGTGGTTTATTTAGTTCAGAGGTGGGTAACGAAGTACATTTACTTGAGTACTGTACTTAAGTACACTTTTTGAGTATTTGTACTTAAGTATTACTTTTTCTGTTTACTTTTTACTGTACTTCACTACATTTGAATGACAAATATCTCACTTTTCATGGCACAAAGAAATGATTTCCTTGGCCGACCCTCCCCTTGCTCCCACGTTTGGGAGAGACTATTGTCAGTTGCTTCTAATATGACACACCTGAATCAACTCATCAGGTGTGTTAATTATGGAGATATTCACAACATTTTGGGAGAAGGCTAATGAGTTCAGTTGTGTATACTTTTCCCATATCTGATTTACTTATTATAAGCAAAAGATGCAATTACATTTTATCCGATTAATCGATTAATCGAAAAAATAATCGCCCAACTAATCGATTATCAAAATAATCGTTAGTTGCAGCCCTAGAATTTTCGGAACCTGATGAAATCGGTATAAATACGTTTAATACTGCAAAATACATCTCTTCTAATATCTTCAACTGTTGCGTATACCGAGCTGCAGCGGACACATTTAAACGACTTTACTTGGTCGCATTGTGCGAGCTGTCTCTTTAACACCGCGTGGGTTATATACATGTTGCTGCTGATTGGGCCGACATTCTTGACACGCCCACCAAACAAGAGAAAACGTATCTCAAACCCTGTTGCACACGTTGCAAACCGTTTCCAGGAAACGTGTCGTTCAACCCGGAAACCGTAGCAAAACGTTGCGCACCGATTTGAGCTTGAACATGCCCCTGGTCTGGCTCAGCTCATCAGTGATTGGGTGAGAGCAGTTCAAACTTATTGGCTGTGGAAATCAGTGGGAGGGGCTCATTATACAACAGACAAAACGGTGTAAATGACGTGCTCTGTGCAACCAAAACGGCGTTTTTTACACTGTCATATGGCAGGACAGCAGCGCAAAAGGCGGCGCTTTTCAAGCGCCTTAGAATACGGCGTTGTGGACGACTTTTCGCGGGTTTTTCCACGGCGTTTGGATTCGCGACGCCGTATTTTGCAGCGCAAATACTGTTTAAAACGCCGTCAAAAAACGCGTGACACCGTGTGGCGTAATTGTGACACCATCGGCTTGCCATACTCATCTGTTAACATGTGCGCCGAAAAAAATACGCGCTGCTCACGCTCTACTTACGCGTGCTGTGTGAAGCCGGCGTTACAGTGTGGGTGACCCACGTGACGTCAACGTCTCCAAATTAGCGTTTTTTTCAAACGGGTGAAGAACCACGCGGTTGTTTAAAGATTATACATTGACATTACAAGTATTAAATACAGATATTTTATATTTGTACAACAATACATATTTCTTCCTGCCCTTACCTAAATAAGATTCTAGAGACAGGTGTTGTTTGCTATTCCAAGCTGATGTATTAGTGATGACCTTAAAAACTATCACATATTTCCTTTCATTACTTCATTCCATGACAGCAGGTTCTACAGTATTTTTATTTTTTAAATGCAACGTGGAACTTTCAAAGAGCAGACATACTTACAATACTGTTACATATAATATAATATTATATAGTTGTATAATGTTATATATAATTATATAATAATATTACAATTATATGTTATATTCATAATTGTATTTTTTATATTTTGTATTTTATATATATTTTACTTGTTGTTTGGTAATTGTAAAACAGATTAATTTATGTTGTGTGCTATATTGTTACAGACATTGTTATAGTTTTAACTTCAACATTTAACTTAATTCAAAATTTGCATTGTTGCAAAGCACACAAATCTAGTTAAAATAAGTATATAGCATAGATATTAAAAAAAACGTGGCAGGGTCTGTTGGCATGATCAGTCTGTGGCAGTGCAGGGATGAGCATCAATCTGGAATGGAGCTGGCCTGCGGGCCCCGGTCCCCTCGATGGTGCATGGAAGAACATGTAATGCATCAGGCTGGGTTTGAGCTGGTCTGTGGCCTCAGGAGTCCCCGTGAATCCAGGGATGAGACATGGAGAGACAAAAAACTAGTATTAGTGTACAGGCCATACAACTTAATATAAAGGAGGAACAGTAAATTAAACCCGTTTCGTTCAGATTAAGCGAATTATTGTGGCATGAATTTATTTGGGCAGTTAATTAGGTATATGCTTGGTTTAAGAGATATTTTATTCTAGACTTAAAATGATTGAGTGTTTCTGAATGAGGTGCTAAATCCATTTAATGCCTTATAGCGGGGTAGGCAACATCGGTCCTGGAGTGGTGCTGTCCTGCAGATTTTAGCTCCAACCCTGGAAAGAAGTCTCCTGCCTGTGGGTTTGGTAATCCTGAAGACACAGATTAGCTTGTTCAGGTGTGTTTGATTGGGGTCGGATCTCAAATCTTCTGTGCAGCAGCACTGCAGAACCGACTTTGCTTATCCCTGCTTTATAGGTTAACTGGATACAGACCTCAGCACTGGAGCTGGGTAGATTGGATTCAGGAGCCTCCAGTGGTGCATGGCATAACGTCAGGTTGGGTTGGAGCTGGATATGTTGGCACCACGTGTCCACAGCAGTATGTGTCAGGATGAGCATTGTCCACGAATCCAATCATATCATTGAATACTGTGCATAGCATCACATCTATGTCTATGGCTATACATAGGCTGTAGGTGAATAAATTGCAGGAAAACTGTGAGACAGAACATGTTTAAATGACAATTAAAATAGTTCAATGTTCAATCTATTTCATATATTTTTTCAAATGCACATTCTACCTGTCTGAAAATGAAGATGGGTTTCAATTGCAGATATGAACTAATATTTTATTTACCAGTACACAAACAGGCAGAAGAGAGAGGACTGGTCAAGGGCGATGGGCAAAACTGAAAGGACAGCACACAGGCTGATGTGGACCAATAGCTTCTGGAACCTGAAAGAAAAGAATGCTTCTGGGGCCACAGGCAGCACATCTAAAAGAAGAAAAGAGCAGAGCGAATGGACTATTTCCTTATTCACATACACATGAGCACCAAATAAAACTACTGTATTTAGACTCAATTAAAGCTAAAGGAATATTTCCTTATCTAGGTTTCAGTTACTGTATCTGTCAGGTCTCGGGTCTAGCACTGCTTACTTTTGTCTGTTTTATCCTCTGTCTTTGTTTTGTCGAGCACTTGACAGCTTGCCATGTGCTCGGAGTCCGCGTGTGCTGCCCCGCCCCCTTGTTATCCTGTCTTCAGCTCGTTATAGATTTCTCCGATTTACCTGGTTCCCCTTTGGGCTTTCCTCTTTCCCGGCTGGTCTCTCATCATCCTTTCTGAATTCTCCCCTTCTTATTCCCTGTGTTTTACATTGTCCGATGTCAGTCCGTTACGAGTTTATTCTCTGGCACCTTAGCTCCAGTCTTGTCTAGAATCACCTTGTCTTGTCCAGGCTCCAGTGCTATACTCACCCTGTCCTGATATCTCTGTTCCTGTTTTGGTGACGATTCCTGCTGGCTTCGTCCTGTGGCGATTCTTCAAGGGGTTACTCCAGGCGAGTCGAGTGCTTGGTCTACCGGGGAGATCTTCTGCTCTACCGAGGGGTTCTTCATTCTATGGATTCTTACAGCCTGACTGAGTGAGCATCTCTCCCATTTTTGTGGATATACCGCTGTGGATTATTGAGGACTGTTTCTGCTCTTCCCGAGTTCGAATGGCTGTGGATGGTATCTCCCGTCTTTCGACCCGCGCAGGTTGGACACTGTTGTAGGTTCTTGTGGATAAGTGCCTCATTCCGTGGGTGTTTTTTCCCTTTTGAACATTTTTCCCCGTTATTTTTTTCTCCGTCCCCTATGCGGTCTGTTGGTGTTGTGGCAAAATCGATCATCCAATGTAGAAAGAATTCACGAAGACCGGGGAGCCAGGTTTCGAGAGTTTCAATCTTTATTGCTCGAGCAAGCAAAGTGAGACACACAGAGTTCATCTGAAGATGTCTAATGAATACACATCTGACTCCATCTTTTATACAGTAACTTCAAGTTGTTTTTCACAGTGTTAACCAATCATGCGTCGCCAGACGTCACCTTCTACCCAATCAGGTTTCACATGATATCACCTTTTTATTACCTCATCCTCCTTATGAGTTGCTGCCCTTATATCTTACTCAGGTCGTGACCTGCTACAGGTATATGTCAGGTTTACTATGCTAAGATTTAACCGTGGCCAGACCTTTTAGGAAGTTCTTAAAAGAAAAATATACTAGCAGGCAAATGTATATCATTATTGTCATTTACTAAACCCTTCCTTGCTTAACATAGTTTTTATTACCATGAACTCTTGGTTAAATGGATACTGAGTGACCCAAAAAGGTTACTGTTCAAAACAAGTTAATATTGAAAACATCTGTGCAATAAAATATAGTAATGCACAGACTACTGTCTACTTTTGTGTTGTAAAACATTTACTTGAAGTATGCTCGAACTAACTAATATCTGCAAAGTGTTTTTGCTGTATGTCTCTTCAAAGTGTCTGTGTGTTTGTAACGTTAACCAGATGTCTAATGGTGCCGCTTGGTGCTCATCCTGGACTCATAACCTTTGACCCATGGGCAAATAGCCTTTGCTACGAGACTCCTAGTCTTTGCTGTATCAGAGATGTGCATGAAATCTATAACTAACTTAAATGTACTATTTCACATAAGAAACTCAATACTATAATAGAAAAACCACCATATAATCCCCCCTTTGAGGCTGAAAAGCCTCATACTCCAATCAGGTGTTATCCTTAACCATAGGGAGTTAATAGACTAACATAAAACGTAATATCAAACAATAGATCAAAAGTGTTTTAAAAATTTCAAATTGCATGTGCATTCAGTGAATAATATAATAATACTTAGGTTATTAGCAAGCAATGTATGAAAAATATCCTTCCACCATTCTGTAAATACTTCATAACATGAGTATTTCTGTCTTTTTAAACCCTCTAAGCTTCAGTAATTCTTGACCCTTAATATTAGCATATGTGTGAGTATTATCCATGCTATGTTGTGACACAGCATGACTTCATTACACATGGCCAAATGCATAATGTCAATAAAAGAAATGCAATAATGCAAGCCGCAATTAACATCAAATTTTTCATGTTGGTAAACACACCCTTGATCCAGTCCCAGTTAAAAGTATCTGAGGTAACCTCAGATTTGGTCAAAGTCTCAACCATCAATGAAATGTTTTTCATCCCTTCATCGATGAGATGTCCATCGGCGTCGTTCTCTGGAATATAAGTGCAACAGGTTTCTCCAATGACAGCACAAACTCCTCCTTTTGCTGCTGTCAATTGGTCCAAGACCAAGCGATTTTGCAACACAGTCAATCGTAGTCCACGTAGCTCCTCCTTGATGCCTTTCATGACAATGTTCGTGGTATTCATAAACGATGTAAGTTCAAATCTGGTGATCTCGACTTCATTCATCAAAGAACTGACTCCCAACATAGGACTAAAAGCAGCTGAAACTTTCTCTGCCACTGTCCAGATGTGATGATTCTTTGGCACGGGGCTATTAGATAGGAAATCAAACAGTCCTCTTCGTGTCCTCTGTTGTCGTGTTATCATTTCATGTGGTATGATGATCGCTCCACCGTGTAGCTGTACCAAGGAACACAGTCCTGTCCACTCTCTAGGTAATGATAGGTATACTCTGTAACCGCACAGCCAGTAATGTTCTTGTAACACTCCAGCTCCTTGTCCTCTGGTATGTGTAGTGAGGAGCAAACTGCTAAGCACTGACTCCTGATCCATTCAGCACTAAATAAGAACTCAAGCGCCATGATTGTTTGTGTCAAATTAGGCCTTTTCCATTCCTTGACGTCCACTTTTAAAGGATATATTAACGCTGTCATCCTCAGACAGGTCAGACACATCTGTCGGGTAGTCTGATTAGTTGTAACTTCATTATGAACAGTAGAGCACTTAACCCTTGGAATCTTTCCCACACGATGCAGTCCCTTGGATCTTTCGTAACACACCAACTTGTCTGGTATGTGTCGAACTGTAGCCACTTGACCAAACACACGGTTGATAATCTTGAATTTTTCCAGTGTTTCATTGGCATGTTGTCTGAAATACAAAGTGTCAGATGCTGTGAAGGATGCTGCTGCTACTGCGACTAGAGCCAAGTTCTCCACTGTGTCTGGGTCCTGATGAGGCCACCAGTCTCCTGCCGCTGTGCTGTGAGGAAACAGACATAACAGTTCCTTGGGTTGTTCCTTGGTCGGGGACCAAGAAAAAGAGAGTAAACATTTTGAAAAAATGTAAAGACTAAAGTAGTTACATATGTGTTTACTATAATACTGTACTTTTGTTATTTTCATGTTTGATTAATGGCTGCTTAACATTAAAGTAAAACTCCATTGCTAGTGACATTCTACTATTTTTGTTTTCTTGTTTGAATAGTAGCTGGTTTAGCTGGAAGACAATTAAAAAATGTGATGTTCGCTATAAAATATGCTGTGATAAATGAAAACACTTCTTTTAGCCTAAATCCACAAATAATGTGTTATTGTTTATGTACACGTGATTAAAACGTTGTATAGACGTTCAGGTCAGACAGGACCGATTTTGGACCTTTTTAGAAACTGTCAATTTCAGACACATAAACCTTAAGACATAATTGCTTGTCTTACACGAATAAACGTCCAGAAGATGACAAATTTGGACGTCCAGGGACAGCAGAAAAGACGTGGTAATCACGTCAGGTGACGTCAAAGACGTCCGTTCAACTTTCATTTTGGAACTATTCTTCAACCGTGACGGGACGTGTCGGACTGACGTCTTTTCAACGATCATTAAACGTCCAAATGTTTGTCGGGTTCCGTCGGACCAATGTTTGCTGGGTGTTAATCAAAATCTACACCTTTAAAGGGGATAGTTCACCCAAAGATGAAAATTCTGTCATCATTTACTCGCTCTCTGGTTGTTCCAAACCTGTGTAAATGTATTTGTTTTGCTGAACACAAAGGAAGATATTTGGAAGAATGTCAGTAACCAAACAGATCTCATCCCCCATTCACTGCCATAGTAGAGAAAATAAATACTATGGGAGCGAATGGGGGATGAGATCTGTTAACTGACATTATTCAAAATATCTTCCTTTGTGTTCAGCAAAACAAAGAAATTTAAACAGATTTGGAACATCCTGAGAGTGAATAGATGATGACAGAATTTTCATCTTTGTCTCGATTGATCCACAAGCAGCTCTCATGAAGAGCACCAGAGAGATCGAGCTGCTGACCCGGCAGAATCATCGTCTCTTATGGTGGTTTCAGGGCGACTGAAACTTTTTACAAGAACAAATATTGTTTTAACATGACCCGTTTTTATTGATGGTAGCTTTAAAACGCTAGCAGAGCTATCATGACATTGTTTCTGATAATCTCCCTTTAATTTCGTAATTTAGAAATACACATGGTATTCTATATACCGCAATGAGCGGGGTTGTCGTTAGAGGGCAGTAGCGTGCGTGCGGTCGCTCGTGTCCACGCGAGAGAATAAAAGTGTGTCCCAGAAAGCACCGCGGCTCGTGAGATTTGCCAGTCATCTTCTTGTGTGTTTATCTTACAGTTCAGGCATCTCACCCGTGTTTGTCTCATGCGCTGACTTTGTTGTTTTGCCCTTAAGATATCGAGTTTAAACCTCTGAGCGCCAACATGAAAGAATTAACGGCGAAGAAGCGCGAGAAGGCGCGTGCGGATAAAGAGAAGACGTGCGCGGAACCGCAGGATGTTGAGATGAAGGAGGACGAGCATAAAACCGCGAAAGAACAAGATCAGCTAACACTAGAAGGTCTGAACATCATCTGTCACATAGAACATTATGACTTTAATCTGATAATGGCGGCTAACGAGGAACTGATGATATGATTGTAAAACTGTCACTAAAATACAAGTCCTCTGTGTGAGAGCAGGTGTGTTTCTTCCGTGACGCCGAAATTAAATGGCATTTCGAGCTCGTAGAGTCATGAACTAAGTTCAGGTTCACGTGAGTCGAGTCTCATAAGATCGGTGTGATGTTGTTGTCAGAGAGTGTGAGATTCACTGTCAGCTGTCACGCAATGAAATGAAAGTCTGTCTGCATGAATGACCTGTAATATCAGAGAGGTATGTTTCAGTTCACTGTGTCGTCATCAACACAACAGATCAAGAGAAAATTGAAACGGGGGCTGCACGATCATTTATCGCGATACCACTAAACCCTATTGTACTCGAGCTGGCTGCGATATGCAATGTGTCGATATTTGTTTTAATGCGTAGCTAATAAGTGAAGCACGGCTCTGGGATCAGTAGAAATGCTGCTCGATGATCTAAAAGCAGCGCGAGTTTGAGTCGCTTATAATGTGCATTTGAAAAAGCAACACCGTCAAACATGATCATTATAAATATACTTTATTATCATAAAAATACCTGATGAGGCTTGAGGAACAGTGATAAAAAGATGTCCGTAGGCATTTCCTAGATTCTAGAGCGTGTTATGGTCTTCTTCTGCAGTGCGTATGTGGAGTTTCCGCACGAGAGCGCCCTCTGGCTTTAGGACGCAGCAGCATTTTCCCGTACTTCACTCAAAAGCTGGGCATAAATCACGTGACACTTACCGTCGGTTTATCGCGACAGCCCTTTTCGATTGAAGAAGTAAAATCATGAGATGTTTGTGTTACAGAACAACACTGGTGTGTAAAATATCAAGCCTGTGTTACAGAGACCAGCGTCAGATCATCTGTATAATGTGGGAAAGTGTTGAGTCCAGCGCTCTCGCAGATGAAGATGAAGATGGTGATGATGTTGTTGTGATGTTCTTGCAGATATTAAGGAGCATGTGAAGCAGATCGAGAAAGCCGTTCTGGGGAAGGAACCTCGATTTGTTCTCCGCGCCCTGCGAGCTCTGCCGTCCACCAGCCGCCGGCTCAATCCTAACGTTCTGCACAAGGCCATATCAGGATTCTTCACATCCAACGCGGCTGGAAAAGAGTTCCTGCTCGGCTTTCTGGAGCAGGTACTTCAGTCATAACCTTCATGGCTTTTCACGGTGAAGTGAAGTCAAACCGACAGGATTCCGGAGGGTTTGTTTGGTGACGAATGGCTGTCTGACCATGTTTGTGTCTTTCAGCCGGCGGAGAGCGAAGGAGACGTGCAGTTCAGACCTCGCACGGGTAAAGCTGCGGCGGCTCCGCTCATTCCAGAGGTGGAGGCGTATCTGCAGCTGCTGCTGGTGGTCTATCTCACCAACCTGAAGCGTTACGCTGAGGTCAGCCCAGAGAAATCACACCCGGACACAAACTTCAGCTGTCTTCACCTCATCGACGGATGACATGGGAGGGTCACGTGTAGGGATGGGCGATATTATATCGTTTGCGATATACCGGTAGAAATTCCCCACACGATAGGAATTAGTCTTCCCGTGATATAAAGGATAAATTCTAGTTGATGACGTATTTCTTTGTGAGACCCATTCACAGCTCATATGTGAAGCGAAAACGGGTATAGCGGAGGGCGGACGTGAAGCTGAGAAAGAGTTTGCACTAAAGCTCTAAATCTCGTTTAGGTTGGCACTGTAGATGCATCCGAGTTAATGTTTAGTTTCACTTTCGATTTATTTCATTCGTTTGTTAAGTATTCGTTGATAGTCATAATACGTTACACCACAACATTTAGTTTGGCTAAAAGTATTTATTTAAACATTCGTTAGATGTTATGCGCGCGTGCGCAAATAGTTTAATATGATTTCTTGCCTGTTATATGAACGGAGCGTCCCGTGCGCAGCTCACACCCACATGTGCTCTCATAGCGACACAGCGCTGCTGCCTGTTTACATACAGTACAAATGCCAGTTTGTATGACGTTATTGTAAATACATTTATGAGCGTATAAAAGCATGGATTATTTCATTAGATTTCTTTTATCTGCATGTTTCTGTGCTCTTTCTGTAGCGCGAGTCATAGACAGATTCAGTGAATGTTGCTGTGAGAAGAGAAGGTTCACACAGTTCAAGAGAGAGTGATTGACAGCGTGATGCGATCGATCGTTTCCGCCCAACAATAGAATATATACAGTTTTAGGTGTGACATGATGTGTTTATTGAGCTTTAGTTCATTTAACTTTTCTTTACTACAACCTTTTGAAGTCGAATCTCACTATTACATTTTATATTTACAAAAATACTGTAGGTATATTTTAGGAGCTGTTTGATTTGGGGTAAGTTTTACTTTTTGATAATATTTGTTTTTCTGAGGGTCTTGACTACATGCAGCTACTATCACTTGACGCAAAAAACAGCGGTGGATGGCGTTATGGATATATCGTCATTTTTATCGTTATCGTAACAAATACCAGGAATTATCATGATAGAGTTTTAGGGCCATATCGCCCATCCCTAGTCACGAGAGCTTTGATGTCATGCGGTGATGGGTCTGTGCAACATTTCTAACGGATTTGTGTCTCGCAGGCTCAGAAAGTGTCCGATGACCTGCTGCAGAAGATCGGCCCTCAGAACCGCCGTGCTCTGGATTTGGTGGCCGCTAAGTGTTATTACTATCATTCCCGCGTGTACGAGTTCTTAAACCAGCTGGACGCTGTACGCAGGTCAGTGACGTTCAGTCCGTGACATTTCAATTCGTGACATTTTTCATGCTCATATTTTGTGTTCTTGATTGATGTCAGTTTTCTGCACACGCGTCTGAGGACGGCAACGTTACGTCACGACGCCGACGGTCAGGCCACGCTTCTCAACCTGCTGCTGAGAAACTATCTGCAGTTTAATTTATACGATCAGGCCGAGAAACTCGTCTCGAAGTCTGTGTTCCCTGAACTGGCCAATAACAACGAGTGGGCTCGATATCTCTACTACACTGGTCAGTTACTTTCACTTTCTTCCGTTTGATTCATGTTTCTGTGGACTGGTTTGATTTGAATTTGCATCTTTATTTTTTGTTGATTGTTTTTTAAAATATGACTATATACGTAGATTTCACTTCTGGTTTTACATTAAACAATTTACGAATGATTTCTTTTTTAATGACATGAAATGTTGGCTTAATGTCTTCAAGGCTTAAAGGCGGGGTAACCGATTTCCGAATTGCACTTTAGACAACTGAGTTGGGCCGAGTACCAAAACAACCTTGTAGCCAATCAGCAGTTAGGTGCACAGGACGGACATTAGCCGAGCCTAGCGCTGACGAAAGCGAAAGATGGGTGTAGGGGTGTGTCTGTTTTGGTGATTTGAACATCAACAACGGCTAAGAGAAATCGGACACCCCGCCTTTAAGACATATTTTATTGTCAGTTGGTGTTAAAATAACTCGAGAACAACATAAGACACGTCAGCTTCAGGCAATACTGTGATGATATTTGTCATGATCTCGCATGTCTAATGAGATAGCACGTGGAAGGTTTGCGCGTGATGTCATTGTTGATTGGTTCAGGTCGGATCAAAGCCATTCAGCTGGAGTATTCAGAAGCGAGGAGGACTCTGACAAATGCTCTGAGAAAAGCTCCTCAACACACCGCTGTGGGCTTCAAACAGACCGTACGTAGCCTCACTCTTACACACACACACACACACACACACGTGCATGGGTTGTGTTTGTGTTGTGACGGTTGATCGTGTGTGTCTGTCAGGTTCATAAGCTGTTGATTGTAGTGGAGCTGTTGTTGGGTGAGATTCCAGACCGTCTGCAGTTTCGTCAGCCGTCTCTCAAGAGATCTCTCATGCCATACTTTCTGCTCACTCAAGGTGCTCTCTCTCTCTCACACACACACACACGCATGCACGCACCGTTAAAAAGATCATCTGCAGATCTGTGCACCTCTAGTAGTGAATTGTTGAGATGTCCAGTATCGACACAGCTGTATTCAGCACAAGTGCACACGTGTCGTGTCATATTGCATGCACTGAACTCACGTGTGATGTTTTTGCACTGATCTCGTGTGTGTTTTCTGTCCTGATCAGCCGTGAGAGCTGGAAATCTTGCTACGTTTAACCAGGTATTGGATCAGTTTGGAGAGAAGTTCCAGACAGACGGCACGTACACGCTGATCATCCGCCTGCGACACAACGTCATAAAAACAGGTGTGAGATCACATGTCTCTCAGCTCACATTAGAGTCGTGTTGTTTTATTGGCTGTTCGCTGTAAACAGAGTGTTGGTGAATGTCATCTGACGTGAGGGCTTTCACACATGTCTAGAGAGAGGATGGTTATAGTGTATATTTTGGGGTGATGATGATATAATAAACGGTCTCATTCTGATTTTCTGTTGTGTGTTTGTGTTTGTGTGCAGGTGTAAGGATGATCAGTTTGTCATATTCACGCATTTCTCTGGCTGACATTGCACAAAAACTTCAGCTGGACAGTCCTGAAGATGCCGAATTCATTGTGGCCAAGGTCAGACACACACCCACTATACTGCTTTTATTCTTCTACTTTCTAAATGAATTCACGTTTGCTGGCTTTCTGAAGCATTGCTTAGATCAACTTCTAAAGCCCCAGCAGCACTTGAAGCTTCAGAGCTACATGTGATTGTTAACTGCTTTCTAGAGGACTTCTGTAGAGCAGTCGGTGGTGTAGTTGCACAGCTCGTGAGAACTGTTGGTGATGTTTGTGTGTGCAGGCGATTCGTGATGGTGTGATTGAGGCCAGCATTAACCACGAGAAGGGTTACGTTCAGTCTAAAGAGACCATGGACATCTACAGCACCCGTGAGCCTCAGCTCGCTTTTCACCAACGCATCTCCTTCTGTCTGGATATACACAACATGTCTGTCAAGGTAGAAAGAAGCTCAAAAGATTTGACCGTTTGTCATACGGACTGCTCATGTGGCTCAATAAGTGCTGATGTGTGTGTGTGTGTGTGTGTGTGTGTGTGTGTGTGTGTGTGTGTGTGTGTGTGTGTGTGTGTGTGTGTGTGTGTGTGTGTGTGTGTGTGTGTGTGTGTGTGTGTGGTGTGTGTGTGTGTGGTGTGTGTGTGTGTGTGTGTGTTGCAGGCGATGAGATTTCCACCGAAAGCTTACAACAAAGACCTGGAGTCTGCTGAGGTAACAGCCTTGTGTTGCGTGTGCGTGTGCGTGTGTGTGTGACAGACGGGAGATGAAACAGATTTGTATGTGTTGACAGGAGAGAAGAGAGAGAGAACAGCAGGATCTGGAGTTTGCTAAAGAGATGGCGGAGGATGATGATGACAGTTTTCCTTAAGTCTTCATCTTTATCATTCTTGATTTGTGTCCAAACAGAATAAATGTCTCATCCGTGTCTCTCATTTGCCTCAGCTGTGCTCTGTCATGTAAGATGAACAGCTGATGTTTTTCACTTCTACCGTAACCACATATATATTAAATAGTTGTCCTTACATAAACGAGACATTTGAGTTTTGATTGAGCGTGGAATCTTCCTGGCACGACAGAAGTTGGCTCATGTTATAATATTCACAAGTGTCACTGAATTACATTTGATCCCATGAGGGTTTTTATTCAAACTGATCATATCTTCAGTTCTCTGGCGTGGCTTCAGCGCTGCACGTGACGCTGAAACATGTTTTTGCAATGTGTTTAGTAATGAATCGGCATGAGGACGTTTACATATGATGTGCCGTCACGAATGACAAAGACTTTGACAGAACTTTGAAGGGTTATTCCATATAGCAAGGCCAAGCCACACAGACGCGTTAACAGCGGCACACTGATGTTTAGGCTTGATTGAACATACTATTGGTCTCTTTACACTTGGTCACTTTGTAGAGTTCACTTTGGTCATGATGTGAAAGAGCGTTTTACAATTATAAAGCGGGACGAATAAGAGACGACAGGAGGTTCAACCAACTCGCAGACTCACATCTTCGCCCAATCACACGATGAGACCCTTTCTTCTGATGTCTGTCCAGTCTATGTTCTCCAAAACCTCTGGAAACGAACACATCACCTGTTGATTTAGTTTTCAAGGAATGAATGTTGCCTTCACGTGCTCTCAGAAATGTGATTGTTCTTGGAAAGAATGGAAGACGCCAGATTCATGCTTGCACAGCTGTTGTGGGATGTTGGTGAATTACATGCTATTTCTGCTGTTTGAAACCTACCCTTACCAAAAGTAACCATGGTTTAAAACAAAAAAGCATGGTTTTACTACAGTTTAAAAAAAACGATAGTTACTGTAGTAAAGCCATGGTTACTACACTTTTACCCCCCCCCTCCGAAAAATGTTTTCATAAGGGTACAATATCCTTCAAATGATTATTCATGAATGTAAATATGTATTAATTTAACAAGTCAATGAAGCTGTAAAGCATCTGCCACAGCAAAAATCCTTCTCCCATCTGAGAACCGCGACCATGTTTAAAGTTCTTAAGGCGTTTAGATTTGGGTATCAAAATTGTTTTCTAATTTCATTGGAAACGCGACATCTGAGGGTGTATTTTACTTAGGAAACTCATATACCATAGAATACAATGCATTGGAATGAGATGAAACGACGGCGTTGGACAAAAGTCTAAAATGGTAATCAGTAGTAGTATCATTGAGCTCCTGGGGTGTAAGGAATAACATTGCAGTGTAAACCATTTACTTTTTACTTTTCTCCAAAGCGACTTAGTGCATTTGTTTCTAAGAAAGTAAACCAGACATCATCTGCTGTGGGACGACACCGCTGGACTCGAGAGGTGTTTTGTTTCATTGAATTTGATCTTTACTGGTCTTTCTCACATTGCTCATGGAGTGCGTGACCTGTTGATGACAGAGACGTAATGTTTATGGAACCGGTGAAGAAGAGATGAGTAACAGCAAGTTTGTTCTACATTCAAACCTAAAAGACTGTTTTATGCACACACTGTTAGATAAACATTGAAAGATGTTTTTACTGAAGTAACTATAGTTGAAGTATTCCTGTTGAAATAAAAACAATAGAACCCTGCCCAAAATACAACAGAAAATGTAATGGATTTAATGGTTATAATGGGACTTGTATTGTATGGATACTTGTTGTCTACTTGTATGTGATGGATTCTATTGGTGGGACGGTAAATCCTATTGGAATAAAACCCAAACACACTACAAAGATTCAATCAAATTCACAATTCATCGTTTTTTCAGCAGGGGTGGTATTTGCAGTAAAACCACAAATGTACCATTTTCTCTATATTAGTACTCTATATAATACTCAAATGAAGCTATTTTTAGTAAAACCACAGTAACTAAATGTACCATAGTTTCATTATACTAGCTATAGTTTATGTTTGTAGTTAAATTATGGTAATAA
This sequence comes from Triplophysa rosa, assembly GCF_024868665.1. Taxonomy (NCBI): domain Eukaryota; kingdom Metazoa; phylum Chordata; class Actinopteri; order Cypriniformes; family Nemacheilidae; genus Triplophysa; species Triplophysa rosa. Next base: position 102,909 of record NW_026634375.1, read on the forward strand.
ATCCAACAAACACATTTACTATTTACAAGAACCTTACTACTTACTGGTAAAACTGGTAAAGGGAATATACAAAATAAAAGAACACTGCTTATAAATACATATAGGCCTAGGGGGCTAATGAGGATAATTAGGCTAAATGATCATACAGGATTATATCTAAACTAAACATATGAAGCTCTTAATGGAGTTGCTCACTTCAAAATTTCCCCCCATTGACTTTCCACAGTAGGAATAAAAATGACAGAACTTTTCCTTTAAGACCGCTGATACTGTGAGCTACTCAGTGTATTCAGTAGGGTGCTTCAGAGGCATAAGGTATACGACAATAAAACAATGCACCACTGACATAATGGACATTTACTTTTAATACCTGAGTACTTTTAAAAGCACGTACTTCTGTACTTTTACTTAAGTAAGAATCTGTCTTTACAACTTTTACTTGTAGTGAAGTTGTGTACTTCGTCCGTTGGTTGCAATTTGCAATCTCACCACTAGATGCCGCTTAATTTCACTGACTGGTCCTTTAAAGATCAAGCTTTATTTGAAAGCATTTGCAGCATGTATTCAGTCCTTCTGAAAAACGTTTATTTAATAACTAAATACATTTCATTAGAGTATATGCATACAGTACTATAGTGTTTGTATTGTTATTATTGTTTCTAAAGGCTAATTCACACTGATCCAACAACAAATGTGTTTGTTGGAGTCCACTGGATCAGTGCTTTGGCCATCGGCAGTGTTTTATTGCCACAATATGACACCGACACACACTGAACTCTTTTATTAGATTCACAGACACGCCTGTTTTCTCAAACACACAAGCAGGAAAGTGGATGGAGGAAAAGTGAAAGTGTTGTTGAGCTGTGGTGTGTATTTGTGGTAAAATGGCAGAAGGTATTTCAGAGGATCACTTCATGTGTTCAGTGTGTTTGGATCTACTGAAGGATCCAGTGACGCTTCACTGTGGACACACTTACTGTATGAGGTGCATCACAGACTGCTGGGATCAGGACGATCAGACGGGAATCTACAGCTGCCCTCAGTGCAGACAAACCTTCAGCCCTCGGCCTGTTCTAGGGAAGAATGTGGTGGTTGCTGAGATGGTGGAGAAGCTGAAGAAGACGAGACTTTCTGGTGTGTGTTACGCTGGAGCTGGAGATGTGGAGTGTGACGTCTGTACTGGAAGAAAACACAAAGCCATCAAATCCTGTCTGACGTGTCTCAAGTCTTACTGTCAAACTCATCTCCAGCAACACGAGAATCTCTTCAGAGGGAAGCTGATGGAGGGCGCTGGACGACTGCAGGAGATGATCTGCTCTCGACATGATAAAGTGACGGAGATCTACTGTCGCACTGATCAGAGATGTATCTGTGTGTTGTGTTTGGTGGATGAACACAGAAATCATGACACTGTATCAACGGCTGCAGCGAGAACAGAGAAACAGGTGAGAATGTCTTCCGTCACTATTCTGAGACCAGAACAAGACATTGCGTCAGAAGCTGAAGCTACAGGGAGTCAATCATTCCTCGCTCAATTTCATTTTCTTTCTTTTTACTTCCGTATTCTGACACATTTCCGAGTGAAAAGGATTTTCAAAGGAAAAAATTAGTGGGTGTGGCTTGCGTTGTTCACTGCGATTTGATTGGATGTGTAAAAACAGCTGTTGCATTGATTTTAAAATGAAGCTGGCAGCAGACTGACAGTTGAAGGGGAGGAGTTAACGCATGCTCCGCCCAAGCCGTCTGGATCGTCATTGCAGGGCGGGAGTGCATTTTCAGATTTTAACTGAATATTATTACATGAATTTAAAAAAGAAAATGACCAAATAAGAATTGTCCTTTTTATTTCACTGGGACTTTAAAGAAATGCTCTGTGATGCTCTTCACTGCAACGCCGAAGAGGGAATCAAGAGCATTAATGGATCCTTCTGTCCTCATCTTGTAAATCCACGAGACTGAGGCACAGGTGGCGCTGTAGCTCACACTCCACCTGATGGTGTTATAAGACTTCAGCTTCTGATGTGATGTGGACTGAACCACTCTCAAGGGGAACTGAGGAGACTCACATGCAAATTCAACTGCTCTAAAGTTTATAATCCTAGCAAAGATTAGATTAAACTTTATTGTCATTGCACATGTACGAGTACAAGGCAATGAAATGTGACCTCTGCATTTAACCCATCCAGAGAGTAGTGAACACACGCACAGCAAGTGGTGAACACACGTACACCCGGAGCAGTGGGCAGCTATCACTGCAGCGCCCGGGGAGCAAGTAGGAGTAAGGTGCCTTGCTCAAGGGCACCTCAGTTGTTACCCGCCGGCCCTGGGAATCCAACCGGCAACCTTCTGGTCACGAGTCCGACTCTCTGACCATTAGGCCACAACTGCCCCAGCAGTTCATTGATTTAATGTTGAATCACTGTTGAGAATAACCAGCAGAACATTAATTCTTTACTATTTGGGTTATACTTTATTTTTAAATAAATGTCTGTTGTCATGGTCTCCAGTCATGACCATGATGATGTTTCTCTATTATCTTTATTATGTAGAGAGTCATGTGTTTGATTTCTCAGAGTCAGTTAGGAGAAACACGGAAGAAAGTTCAGCAGAAGATCCATCAGAGAGAGAAACATGTTCAGGAGCTGAGAGACGCTGTGGAGTGTCATAAGGTGAACTGTGATGAGATGTGTGTGTGTGTTATTTATCTCTGATCCTGGGGTCAGTGATGGTGTGTGTGTGTGTGTTTGTAACTGTAATGTGTGTGTGTGCGTGCGTGCATGTGTGTAACTAATGTGTGTGCGTGTGTGTGTGTGTGTGTGTGTAACTGTAATGTGTGTTATTGTGTTCATGTGTGTGTGTGTGTTATTCTGTTATTTATCTCTGATCCTGGGATCAGTGATGGTGTGTGTGTGTGTGTGTGTGTGTGTGTGTGTGTGTGTGTGTGTTATTCTGTTATTGATCTCTGATCCTGGGGTCAGTGATGGTGTGTGTGTGTGTGTTATTGTATTTGTGTGTGTGTGTGTGTGTTATTTACACTGCGTTCCAAATTATTATGCAAATGATATCTTTCTCTGGTTTTCCTAATTTGTCGATGCAAATGACAGTCAGTATAATTTTCAAGTAATCAACAGTTAGGGTACATTTGGAATTTTATTGAACAAACCTCCCACTGACAACAGTATTTATTTAAAAAATGAAAAACTCAAAATGCACTGTTCCAAATTATTATGCACAACAGAGTTTGAAAACATTTCATAGGTTGTAAAAAACTGAAAATGGTCATTTGTTGAATTTGCAGCATTAGGAGGTCATATTTACTGAAATCAAAAGCTATTTCAATCAAAAACATCCTAACAGGGCAAGTTACATGTTAACATAGGACCCCTTCTTTGATATCACCTTCACAATTCTTGCATCCATTGAACTTGTGAGTTTTTGGATAGTTTCTGATTGAATTTCTTTGCAGGATGTCAGAATAGCCTCCCAGAGCTGCTGTTTTGATGCTAACTGCCTCCCACCATCATAGATCTTTCGCTTGAGGATGCTCCAAAGGTTCTCAATAGGGTTGAGGTCAGGGGAGGATGGTGGCCACACCATGAGTTTCTCTCCTTTTATGCCCATAGCAGCCAATGACACAGAGGTATTCTTTGCAGCATGAGATGGTGCATTGTCATGCATGAAGATGATTTTGCTACGGAAGGCATGGTTCTTCTTTTTGTACCATGGAAGAAAGTGGTCAGTCAGAAACTCTACATACCTTGCAGAGTTCATTTTCACACCTTCAGGGACCCTAAAGGGGCCCACCAGCTGTCTCCCCATGATTCCAGCCCAAAACATGACTCCGCCACCTCCTTGCTGACGTCGCAGCATTGTTGGGACATGGTGGCCATCCACCAACCATCCACTACTCCATCCATCTGGACCATCCAGGGTTGCACGGCACTCATCAGTAAACAAGACTGTTTGAAAATTAGTCTTCATGTATGTGTGGGCCCACTGCAACCGTTTCTGCTTGTGAGCATTGGTTAGGGGTGGCCGAATAGTAGGTTTATGCACAACTGCAAGCATCTGGAGCATCCTACACCTTGAGGTTTTCGGGACTCCCGAGGCACCAGCAGCTTCAAATACCTGTTTGCTGCTTTGCAATGGCATTTTTGCAGCTGCTCTCTTAATCCGATGAATTTGTCTGGAAGAAACCTTCCTCATTCTGCCTTTATCTGCACGAACCCTTCTGTGCTCTGAATCAGCCACAAATATCTTCACAGTACGATGATCTCGCTTAAGTTTTCGTGAAATATCGAATGTTTTCATACCTTGTCCAAGACATTGCACTATTTGACGCTTTTCGGCAGCAGACAGATCCTTTTTCTTTCCCATATTGCTTGAAACCTGTGGCCTGCTTAATAATGTGGAACGTCCTTCTTAAGTAGTTTTCCTTTAATTGGGCACACCTGGCAAACTACTTATCACAGGTGTCTGAGATTGATTTCAGTGATCCAAAGAGCACTGAGACACAATACCATCCATAAGTTTAATTGAACAATATAAAATTAAATGATTACGACACTTAAATCCAATTTGCATAATAATTTGGAACGCAGTGTATTGGTTTATTCCTCGCATAAAGCTATCGAATGACATAAAAAGTGCATTGGTGGTTTCATGATAGTCAGTCCTTTTTGAAGCTTAAGAGTAATTTATGCAGGGTCACAATCTGCAAAGGTTCACATACACTAACTTACACTAGTACACTAGAACTTAATAGCGTTAATGTAAATCATTCATGTAAAGCGTAGTTTTACATTACAAAAAAGTAAATTACAAAATAGTCATTTATTATGAAAGTCTACATCTACGTGCCCCTCTCCGTCCGTTTGTGATTGCGTGTCCATGCTGTGATGATCGCATTCCGGGGGTAACGTTAGGGGGAATTCCTCCGTCCATTCACTAACTTACTGCGTCCGAGGCTCTCGATCGCTTTTTGTCGAGTGAATTATACTTTCTCTTGTTCTGCTGATTAATTTACACACGCCCGGGAACAGAAACTGCTATTACAGCAGATAAACGTAAATAATACGAAGCGTCGACGCATTTCACGCACTTTAGTATTTTAGTAGTCGTCGTCGTAATCGACGACGTCGACGCGTCGTTGCAGCACTAATTGACAAACTGATACAGTTTTTCTGAGAAAGGTCAGAAGGGGGCAAGCTCACCATCATGGCCCGAGTTGAGAAGATGCTCTCCCAGGTCACAACCGAACACCCTCTCCCTGAGGATTCCTCTCTGCTTCAGCTTCTGCTTGGTTGGCCTGGACTTCATGAATGTGCGCAGGAACGTGATCAGTTTCCCGTGTTTCTTGGACACTAAAAGATAAAGATAAAAAATGTGAGGGTTATATTAACAGTAGTCATTTTTCATGTAAGGAAAGTGACACCGCATCCTGAAATCAAAGAGTGCAACAATAAGTGAACCAAATCAGCTTCATAGCGCAGGTTGGTGCCACTGAGAATAACGGCTTAAGCCTTAACTTTGTTCCTTTACTTTTGAAATTTGCCAATCCTTCATTGTGAGAGGACAACCTAGATCATAAAATAATGTTTCGTCAGCCGAGCAGAACAACTGCATTCATCCAAAAATTCCCTTTTACTCCAACAATATTCTTTGGGTGCCTGTACATCCTGTATAATACTTACACTCTGTGAATCAATGAAACGGTTATAAAGTAGCCAGGTCTAATACAATAGTGCCTGAACAATAAATTACAAACACACAAGTTGCAGCTCAGAGGCTCAGCTCTGGGAAAAACACAATTGGTGGGTAATTCACAACATATGTGAAAGTCTTTTTAAAGAAAGTACACTTTTCTCATTTGTTTGATTTTTGAAGGAGGCCAAGAAGCAGGAAGGACATCTCAAGCTGTTTGGACTCCCGAGCAGCTTGTGCTGACATTAGGCACTGACAGCAACAGCCATGCTTAAAGGAAACCAGCCACCTGGCCTTGAATTAGCATGATACATTCTTGGAGGTCAAAGAAGAAAAGTAGAGCAAAACAACTTAGAAATATATCAAGGACTTGACCAGAAACTACAAAAGCACCAAAAGAGAGGTTTCCCTAGAATATTCCTCATAAAAACATGAATACAAAAAAACTGTTTGCATATTGGGGCTGTACAATGCGCAAACATTCTGTTGCCAGAAACAATGTTAGAGCTATCACAACTGCTGCTGGAATTTCTGAAATGCACACTTTTCCATCTGTGTTTGTGTTTATATGTGTGAGCGTGTGTGAAGGAATTTGAAGGAGGTTGAGTAAAATGGTTAGTAAAAAGTTGAAATGTAAAAATGTGCTGCGTTTACACATTGAACTCCACAGTGATTTCAAAAATATGTGATTATTCGGACACAGAATCCACAGTGAACGTGGCAAGGGACACCTGCCAGCTGTGACCTCATCAATGGCTGCTCCATCGAGTGCCATTTCTTTTCATTTTTGAGAAATATCAACAGTCCTCTAACAAGAGGTCATAACCGGTATGAGGGTAATTCATTATTGTATAACCTGCAGTTTAATAAAAGCAGCCTTTATAGGAATTTCCTGTTCAACTTTTTAAGGGCCAATAAAGCAACTGCCATATTTTACAGGACCTCTCACTCTGAAATCCAGTGCATACCAAACACCTGCATACACTGAACCCAGATCAGCCTCTAGCAGCGTTGAACTGAAGGCAACGCTGATGACGTCACAGCACAACGTGCCTCTGACACGTTATACATTAAGCCAAGGATTCTTAAAAAATCCCAGTCGCCGTTTCGTTTCATCTGGAGTTCGGGTGGTTTTAGACGAACTTAAATGTAATAAATACTCGATCGTTAACAGCATATAGAAAACTGACAGGGCGATTAGCTCTCAAGAAAAGTAATACGAGCAAAAGCAAGAAAACGTCAAGGAAAAACAAAATGCCCGTTTTACAGTACCAATAAATAAAACGATAAAAACCGAGACACGAGTTTGACAATTCAAGCACGTCTGATTTAGCTAGCAACTGTATCAGCTGTACTAACAAGCAACTTTACAACTTACCTTATGTCCAAGTGTGAAATATCCGTGAATTAAATCCAAGAAACGGGAAAAGATTACTTAAAGCT